>NC_060121.1:405769066-406072097 GCF_021461395.2 Schistocerca americana | reverse complement strand
TTCGATGGGGTCGAGCTCCGTCTTGCAAGAACCGCATCTTGTCGAAATCAGCGTCACTTTGGATAATGGGGATGAAATCATCTTCCAAAACTTCACGTACCTTTCGGTAGTCACCGTGCCATCAAGGAATTCTCACCGATTATTCCGTGACTGGAAACTGCACACCATTCAGTCACCCGTTGAGGGTGAAGAGACTTCTCTATCGCGAAATACGGATTCTCAGACCCCCAAATGGGCAAATTTTGCTTATTGACCAAACCATCCAAATGAAAGTGGGATTCGTCGCTAAACCAAAGCGTACTAATTCCCATCATGCCGCGCGGCCAACCGTGCAGTTTGGACGTCTAAACGCAAACCATTCAGAAGTTTTGACGATTTCATTTTATTTAGTTCAATAATTGTCACCTTGTAACACGTTTGACAATCAATCATTGGAAACAGTTGCGATCGTAAAATATCTGGCAGTAGCCATACGGAGTGACTTTAAAAGTGGAGCAACCGGATATAAAGCGACTGTCCAAAAGTCATGAAAAGGGTTGTCCCACTTGAAGGTGGTAGAATGTTGTGGCCAGGTACTGCCTGTGACACGACTGTCAGCAGTTCGTGGCCTTGTGGTAGGCGTTGCTCACTCCCGATCACGGGTCCCCTGGTTCGATTCCTGACCGGGTGAGGGATTTTTTACCGCTCGGGGCTGTCTGCGTGTTATCACCAACATCGAAGCGCACGTCACCGAAATGGAGTCATATAAAAAAAGATTTGTAGCAGACGACCGATAATCCCAGGATTTTTTATGACGCTAGTGTAGAGACGGTGTCTGAGCGGTTTGTTAGATGCACGTCTCTTGAAAGCATGGCAGCAAGTCGCAAGTTAACCAGGTTGGAATGTGGAATCATAATCGGTGCTTGATGCATGGCCAGGTATTTAAAATTAGATAATCTTCTGAACTGTGTAGTTGAGTAAGCAAACCGGAGTGTCCATATGGAGCTACATCTCAGATTCTGATATGTTGTCCCAAATGAATACGACGGTTTGCCTATGCAATTACGTACATCTGAAGAGCATCAACTTTGATCGAGTACCACAAAAATAAAGGTGCAGTGAGACGGTAGAAATAACAATAAATTATAAATATCAAAACAACTGCTGTATCTCTGGTGACGAATATCTCGGTAATAGTGAATATTGGGTATTATACAAGAACTCGAATTTCCGTCACCAACAGTGTCTATAGTGGGTATTAGTTATTGCAGATACAAAGATTCTACATACATAAACCTCCGCACAGTGTGACCTGTGTATACGAGAGCGTGCTGAAAAGCAATGCCTCGGAATTTTTATGCGAAAACTAGCAAAACATTTTGGATAGCAGAAACTTTATTAACATTCTACATCCTTATTTCTTAACATAGTCACCCTTGTGATGAACACATTTCTCCTAATGAGAGACCCGTTTGGTGATTCCGTCACAGCAGAATGTTCGACATTGTTGAAGGAGCTACAAACTCATCTCTGCTTGCACCACTTTACCACTACCAAAGTGAAATCCTTGTAGGTGTTCTTTAAGTTTTGGGAGCAGACGAAAATCGGATGGGGCAAAGTCGGGACTGTATGGACGATGACCGATGACAGTGAGGAAATACCTAGGATTGTTGCAGATGCCTCAGCTCTCGTGTGTGATCTGGTATGGTCACGTTGTAGGAGATGGTGCTCCATGTGTGTACGAACTGTTAAGAATTCGAAACTCTATTACACATGCTGTTTCTTACCCAGCTGCATGTTACACGTGACAAATCGGAGTTCTCAAGCGGTAGAGGGCTGCAAATATGTAGACATCAAGAATAAAGAGGTGTTTTATTTAAATACCTTCACGAGCTGTATCATAAAAATCTGGAGACATTACGTTTCAGAATACCCTCGTACTGGAATAACATTGATGACCCACGACTGTGAAGCCCTAGAGATGACCAGAGTCATGGGATAGCGATACGCACAAGGGGCTATTATCGAGTACACAACGTATAAAAGGATAGAGCATCGGCAGAGCTGTCATTTGCACTCAGGAGATTCATATGAAAAGGTTTCCGTTGTGATTATGGCCGTATGACGGGAATTGACAGAATATGAACGCAGAACGGTAGTTGCAGTTAGATGCATGGGACATTCCAAATCATTAGGGAATTTAATATTCCGAGAACCACAGTGTCAAGAATGTGCCGAGAATACCAAATTTCAGGCATTACTTCTCGCCATGGACAACGCAGTAGTCGGCGGTCATCTTAACGACGGAGAGCAGCAGTGTTAGCGTAGAGTTGTCAGTGCTAACAGACAAGCGACACTGCTTGATATAACCGCAGAAATCAATGTGGGACGTACAACGAACGTAACCGTTAGGTCGGTGCGGAAAAATTTGGCGTTAATGGGCTATGTCAGCAGACGGCAAAGTGCCCTTGCTAACTGCACTACATCGCTTGCCGCGGCTCTCCTGGGTTCGTGACTATTTCGGTTGGACGCTAGAGGGCTGGAAGACCTTAGTCTAGTCAGATGAGTTCCGAATTCAGTCGGTAAGAGCTTATGGTGTGGTTCGAGTGTGGTGCAGACCGCACGAAGCCATCGACCCAAGCTGTCAACAAGGCACCGTGGAAGCTGGTGGTACATTGTGTGTGTATGGAATGGACTGGGTCCTCTGGTCCAACTGAACCGATCATTGACTGGCAATGGTTATGATCGGCTACTCGGAGACCATTTTCAGCCATACATGGACTTCATGATTCCAAACCACGATGGAATCTTTGTGGATGACAATGTGCCATGTCACCGGGCAACAATTGCTCCCGATTGGTTCGAAGAACAGTCTGGACAATTCAAACGAATGATTCGGCCACCCAGATCGCCCGCCATGAATCCCATCGAACACTTGTGGGACGTAATCGAGAGGTCAGTTCGTGCACAGAATCCTGGTCCGGCAACACTTCAGGAATTATGGACTGCTATAGAGGAAACATTCCCCAATATTTCTGCAGGGGACTTCCAACGACCTGTTGAGTCCATGCCATGTCGAGCTGCTGGACTACGCCGGACAAAAGGAGGTCCGACACGACAGTAGGAGGTGTCCCCTGGCTTTTGTCACCTCAGTGTCAATCGATGATTCGTCACCACTCGTGACGAGATTGGTGAAATGAAAATGAGTGGTGCAATCGTTGCAGTCATTCGTGCTGTTTTACAGATAAATTAGGACTTACCTGCAAAGTTGCCTGTCTCCTTGACAGTTCAGCAACGGAGCTCACAACCGATAAGAGGTATTTCAGCTGGGGCGTGTTTGATTTGTTTAGGGACAGGGGAAGCGCTTCAGACTAGTAACAGAGATGCTACAAACGAATAAAAATCAGTAGATTGTTCCTAGAGACAGGAATAAAGCAAGTAAGCCTTCAGAATGTTGGAAAAACCATGGTTCCATAATTCTGGGATACTTCTAGCACAAGGAAGCTGTCCAGGGAAGAAGAAGACATGAATTACGCAAGAATATAATGGCGAAAGTTCGTTTCAGCGTATGGGAACATTACTCGATGTATCTAGAAAGAAGCAATCAGAAGGAAATACACTACTGGCCATTAAAATTGCTACATCAAGAAGAAATGCAGATGATAAACGGATATTCATTGGACAAATATACTAGAACTGACATGTGATTACGTTTTCTAGGCGCTTCAGTGTCGAACCGCGCGACCGCTACGGTCGCAGGTTCGAATCCTGCCTCGGGCATGGATGTGTGTGATGTCCTTTGGTTAGTTAGGTTTAAGTAGTTCAAAGTTCTAGGGGCTGATGACCTCCGATGTTAAGTCCCATAGTGCTCAGAGCCATTTGATTACAAAAAAATGGTTCAAATGGCTCTGAGCACTACGGGACTTAACATCTGTGGTCATCAGTCCCATAGAACTTAGAACTACTTAAACCTAACTAACCTAAGGACATCACACACATCCATGCCCGAGGCAGGATTCGAACCTGCGACCGTAGCAGTCGCGCGGTTCCGGACTGAGCGCCTTAACCGCGAGACCACATTTGATTACATTTTCACGCAATTTGGGTGCATAGCTTCTGAGAAATCAGTACCCAGAACAACCACCTCTGGCCTTAATAACGGCCTTGATACGCCTGGGCATTGAGTCAAACAGAGCTTGGATGTCGTGTACAGGTACGGCTGCCCATGCAGCTTCAACACGATACCACAGCTCATCAAGATTAGTGACTGGCGTATTGTGACGAGCCAGTTGCTCGGCCACAATTGACCAGACCTTTTCATTGGTGAGAGATCTGGAGAATGTGCTGGCCAGGCCAGCAGTCGAACATTTTCTGTATCCAGAAAGGCCCGTACAGGACCTGCAACTTGCGAGCGTACATTATCCTGCTGAAATGTTGGGTTTTGCAGGGATCGAATGAAGGGTAGAGCCACGGGCCGTAACACATCTGAAATGTAACGTCCACTGTTCAAAGTGCCGTCAACACGAACAAGAGGTGACCGAGACGTGTAACCAATGGCACCCAATACCATCGCGCCGGGTGATACGCCAGTATGGCGATGACGAATACACGCTTCCAATGTGCGTTCACCGCGATATCGCCAAACACGGATGCGACCATCGTGATGCTGTAAACAGAACCTGGATTCATCCGAAAAAACCACGTTTTGCCATTCGTGCACCCACGTTCGTCGTTGAGTACACCATCGCAGGCGCTCCTGTCTGTGATGCAGAGTCAAGGGTAACCGCAGTCATGGTCTCCGAGCTGATAGTCCATGCTGCTGCAAACGTCGTCGAATTGTTCGTGCAGATGGTTGTTATCTTGCAAACGTCCCCATCTGTTGACTCAGGGATCGAGACGTGGCTGCACGATCCGTTACAATCATGCGTATAAGATGCCTGTCATCTCGACTGCTAGTGATACGAGGCCGTTGGGATCCAGCACGGCGTTCCGTATTACCCTCCTGAACCCACCGATTCCATATTCTGCTAACAGTCATTGGATCTCGACCAACGCGAGCAGCAATGTGGCGATACGATAAACCGGAATCGCGATAGGCGTCGCCACCGACGCCAACCTTGAGTGAATGCTCTGAAAAGCTAATCATTTGTATATCACAACATCTTCTTCCTGTCAGTTAAATTTCGCGTCTGTAGCACGTCATCTTCGTGGTGTAGCATTTTTAATGGCCAGTAATGTAGACAAGCATTTAATTCACCATAGGCGCAATAGAGATGAGAAACGGGGATGCCGTCGCGTGAGCGAAATTGCTTACCGCAGATGTACTGACGGCTAGTCGGTAGACTATTTGTAGAACCGGATGCGAGTACATGTTGTTACCGCATTTCGCGACCACAGAGCGCATCTTCTTAAGATGTGACCGGACTCCTATCGTGAGTTTACTATAAACATCTGGCTTCAAAGTAATGACGAGAACGTGTTGCAACTAACAAGTAACATAGCGGCTCACACCCATGCTGCTCTTCCCGATGTACCGAAATCAAGTGGCCGCGACTAGATGCTACTTCGGAGTGGGCTCAGAAGAGCAGCCTCTCCGTTTCACTACCTCTGCGGTGGCCCACTAGAGTGGTTACTCTGGGAAAAAGTAGCTCCACACTGCCGACATGACCAGGGAGACCTCTAAGACACTCCTGTATCGTTTCAGGTGGTGTGGCGGGCCTTCTCTGCCTCGTGATGACTGGATGTTGTGTGATGTCCTTAGGTTAGTTAGGTTTAAGTAGTTCTAAGTTCTAGGGGACTGATGACCATAGATGTTAAGTCCCATAGTGCTCAGAGCCATTTGAACCATTTTTTTTGTGGCGGGCCAGACCCGTTGCGTTATTGTTGGTCATTCTGCAGTGGCGCCAGGCCTAGCGAAAAATTACGTCTCCTTCCAAGGACGCGTGTCTGCGAAGCGAGTTTGAACGCAACGGCTCAAGTGTTCATTTTGAACAGACAGGATAGTGTAGTCGCACATTTTTGTTCAGTGGTATGAGGGAGTGTCAGAAACAACATACTAAAAATCATGACGGGTGCGGTGTGATCATGGGGGTTTGGGGGGCCTTAAAGGTCACTTTTTCATGTGTTTCTTGAATAACTCGAAAACAAGTACAAAATTGAACTACTTTAATTTTCCTACACAAAAGGTCCTTGATTTTTTCCTCTATAACTAAGAGTTTCCACTTTGAAAGGAATTGAAAAATCACAGATTATTAAAAATAGTGTTTTAGTGGTATAAAAGTTATTGTTAAACGAAGTGGGTCAAGAAAACATATGAAAGTGTGTAATAGATCTACGTAGAGTAGAGTCGTATTAAGGGATAAATTTGTTCTGGTCGTGCAACAGGGTGGAGGCTAGAAGCGTGAGGGAAGGCAGCCCGTCAGATTGTGATCATCTAGTTCCCTCCGTCAGTATACAGACATGCCTTTGGGGGAGGGGAGGAATATTTTCCACAAAGTGTGTTAACGCTAAATACATATATGGGTTATTGATAATGCTAACATAAGAACTGGATATGGACAGATTCTACGTAAATCTCTGCACACTGTTCAATACTATTGAAAAAATGATGAAATTTCACATGTAAAAAAAAATAATTTTGTTTTGCTTTTAAACTTCCGCTGCTACGAGTGTGAATCCTGAATCCTTCCTGCTCATGCTGACAAAATTTTATGAATTTACATATAAAAGTATAGACAGTGGAAATTAAAATGTCCTGTGGGCCTCTCCTGCTCCAAGTCGGCCGATTTGACGTCCTACCCTCCTTAAAGAGACAAATTGGCCTGGAGAGAAAACCGTTTGTTTTACAAAACAATACTTTTTCTACTTTGCAACATTATTCCCTTGAACATTTATGCACTTGTTCCAACGGGCTACAAGTGTTTTTATTCCGGCTCAAAGGACTCTTTATCTTGTTTTTTGAACCAATTTCCCAGAAACTTTTTCACGTCCTCGTTGTCCTGGATCCTTTTCCCATGTAATGCCCCCTTCAGTGCGCCAAACAAATGAAAATTACTAGGTGCTAAATCAGGACTGTAAGAGGAATGAGGCACCACCTCCTAGCCCATTTTGTCGATTGTTTCACGGGTTAGTTAAGCAATATGAGCATGTGCGTTGTCTTGCTGGAGAATCACACCTCTCCTCTGAGATCCACGTCGTCTCTCTCTCATGGCTGGCTTCACCTTGTTTAAAAGCAAATCCGAGTAATATTGGCTGTTCAGTGTACTCTTCTCTTCGAGATTAATTACAAAAAAGCTGGACTTCAGCATCCCAAAATACCGTCAACATGACTTTTCCTGCTGATGCTTGGGTTTTGATTTTTTCCTTGATAGGTGAGTTAGTGTGCTTCTACTCCATGCTTTGTCTTTTTGATTATTGCTCATAATAGTAAACCCAAGTTTCATCACAAGCTAAAATTTTGTTGAGGAAGTGCTCACCTTCTCTTTCATAACGTTACTTTAGCTCTGTGCACACTCTCAACCTCGTTTCCTTGTGTAGCCGTGTCAATTCCTTGGGGACCCATCTTGCACATGTTTTGCGGTACTTCAGCGTGTTACAGATAATGTTATGAACTGTTACAGTACTAACTTGAACCTTAACTATCATTTCCACAGTCACACGGCGGTCGGCACGAATAATGTCATCAATTCGACTTTCAAGTGAGAGTTGAAACTGCAATTGGTCGGCCAGAACATTGTTCATCAATCACTGAGTCGCGACCATTTTTGAACTGCTCTGCCCACTTGTAAAAATTTGCACGATTCATATGACCTTCACCATAGACTTTAGACATTCTACAGTATATATTCACTGGTTTCTCGCCATCAGCAAATAAAAAACGAGTAACAGAAAGTTATTCAACTAATGTGGACCTGTCAAGCCGACTCGCCATCTTGAAATGTATTTTTGAGGTTATAAACAAAACAATGTTGATACATCAGCTGATCAGGGCTCATCCCAGTGATGCCAACTTAAACGTATCAAACTAGCCCTGGTGACAGTTTTTTTCCCCAGACCAATTTGTCTCTTTAATTACTGAATGACTCTCGTAATTATCAATAAATTCACAGAACGATATAACTTTCATCCCGTTGTATGGTTAAAATAAGTACTTCATTTAAGACTAGTAGTAGCATCATTTTAAAGCACAAATATGCAGAAATGTGGCTAGGCTGTAAGCATTTGTGTGTGCGTGGTTCCTGGCTCGCTGATGGCCAGTTGTGCTAAATAAAGTACTTAAAAAAAACTAAAACAAAAAGCCTAGCATGATTGGTATCCTTGTTTGAATATTTGGAGGTACTGGCGTCCACCAAGTGTCACTTGCCAATAAACGTTATGTATATCGCAGCTGGAGAGATACTTCGTCTGTGTCTGTAGTTGAGAGATTTATCGACACAGCCATTTGTGTACTAGTAACAGTAGTTTTATTCTTCTGTAATCAATTTTACAAGGATATTGGAGATGCTATGGTAATAAAATTTAAGATCAATAGAAATAAAAAAAAATTATGTATACAGGCATCTAAAAGGCCTACTTTGACAAGGATGGGACAAATAGTCGGCCGTGGCCTTATAGTAGGAACCATCCCAGCATTCCCTGAAGTAATTTATGGAAACTCTGGAAAATCTAAATCAGAATTGCCGCATGAAGATTGGAGCTACCATACAAGATACAAGGCGAGTCTGTTTAAAACAGCGCTATCTCATTAGGTTTATCCTTAGTGTAGAATATTGTTTTACAAAGAAGTTATTCTATATAGCAAAAGGCTAGTGCTATATTGTTCACTCATTTCTCACTTCCAGTCATTGAACACACTACACATCCTATACGCAAGTCTCTTCGTAACGAAACAGTACACACGCTATCAGCAGGACCATAGGTTACCCATACGTCTAACCGAGGACGCCTGCATCTACGACAGGCTCCTGAACGAGAACGGCGGTGGCGTCCTGTTTAGTAATAGCAGTTTCCGACGAATCTCGCTTCATTTACCTCTATAGTGATATCCAAATACACCTGAGACTACGGATGTGCACGCCAGGTTTCGGAGACACTATCCAGCATCGGACGAATGTCGGACTTGATAACCTGTGGTGTCAACGTTGATAATTCGCTGCTGGCTCAAATTAAATGTAGTCACTTCAGGGGCCGATTCATCAACGGTCGCTGAAGTCTTGTCAACGCATTAGTGGAGCAGTTTTCCAGTATAGTTTAGCTATCACAGCTTCTTCTATATGCAGGGTGTAAAAGGTACAAGTATCTTAACATGTATACAGATGGATGTGCCACAGGTACTAACCAACATAAAAACATACTATTCCTAATATGGTTATAATTATTAGCACGCAAAACGACGTACATACTGATGTAATGTTGTTCAGTACACCGTCGTCAGACACGAATAGAAATGTCTCCACCTGTACCTGTTACGCGCTGTATGAAAGGTATGGCCTGACTAATGAGTCATCATCGCCCAGGCCCAAACCGCTAGAGACAGAAACTTGAAAATTGGAGAGGATGTTGATCTTATACAGTAGGCATCGTTTAAGAATGAGTTTTTCAAATTCCACCCCAAGGAGGTGCAATAATGGATGAAAGGCTTCTTGAAAATATGTCACTATTAAGGCAGTTTTGAAGCTAAAACTATGAAAATTGGTATTTGGTTTTTCGGTCATAAATATCAAAAACTTGTTTGAGAAATTTTGGAAATTCGATCTCTAAGGGGGTGAAATTAGTAGATGAAAGCTTTTTGAAAATAAATCGTAATTAAGGAGCTACTGAAGTATCTTTAAAGCTACATCTATGAAAATTGGTGTTTGACTTCTCGGCTAGAAATAAAAAATACGTTTTTCAGTGTTTGTGGAAATTAAATCCCAAAGGGACGGAAATAGGGGATGAAAAGTTTTATGAAGCTAAATCTATGACACTTTGTATTTCGCTTCTCGGTCAGAGAGGAAAAAAAAAAAAGCGTGTTTCGTATTTTTGGGAATTCTACCCATAAGGGAGTGAAATAGGGGATGAAAACTGTTATTAAATATTTCGTTACACTGAAACATTTTGAAGCTAAATTTATGAGAATTGATATTCAACTTCTCGGTTAGAAATACGTGTTGGAAGATGAAAGTTTCTACCGATGCATCACTACAAGCACTCAAAAAGCAGGATTAACAAAAATCCCCGACTCCAGCTACCAGAATCGTTCTATGGCCAGAAGTACATTCGGAAAGGGTCATGCTTGTATGGCCTTAATTAGCGTGAAACGATTAGAAGGTGTTGCAATTTGTGACCTAAACCTATTTAACAGTGACAATGACAAATTGGCTTTGTCAGGACTGCATACAAAAAGAAACGGATTTTTAATACATACATTAATTTTTCAGCAGACCTAATACACTGACGGAAAAAAACGAAACACCAACAAGAAGTTGTGCGACATAAATGAAAGGTGGTAAGCATGTTTCTATGTCTGAGAGATGATGTTCGCACAAGAGTGGCGATAGTAGCGCCAGTGAGGATGCAGATCAGATTTTGCTTTAAATATACGCTGTAATGGTCGTGACCGTTAGTTGCCTTTGAGACTGGAGTGGTGAGTTGATGCTAGTCAACATTGTCTTATCAAGATCTCACTGGTTTGAACGAGGTTGTGCAATAAGGCTATGAGAATCTGGATATCCCTTCTGCAATACTGCAGAAAGACTTGGCAGGAATGTGGCCTCTAT
This sequence comes from Schistocerca americana, assembly GCF_021461395.2. Classification (NCBI taxonomy): domain Eukaryota; kingdom Metazoa; phylum Arthropoda; class Insecta; order Orthoptera; family Acrididae; genus Schistocerca; species Schistocerca americana. Next base: position 406,061,361 of record NC_060121.1, on the reverse strand, counting down.
ACGTGACTCCAGGCAGCATTAGTCACGAGAATGTACGGTCGCAAGAAGACCGGACTCCGGACGGCCGCGTCGCACTACCGAGAGGGAAGACTATGGTGTTCGGCGTAGGGCTGTGGCGATTGTACTTCATCTGCAGCAGCGATTTGAGCAGCAGTGGTCACCACAGTGACACAGCGAACTGTTACAAATCGGTTACTTCAAGGACAACTCCGAGCCGGACGCCCTGTACCGTGTATTCCACTCGCCCCTAACCACTGCCAGTTGCCACTTGAGTGGTGTCAAGCGGGAGCTCGTAGGAGGGCAGGTTGGAGGTCTGTTGCGTTTTCTGATGAAAGCTGTCTCTGTCTCGGTGCCAACGATGGCCATTTGTTGATTAGAAGGAAGGCAGTTGAGCGTCTGCAATCTGTCTGCATTCTAGACTCACAGGACCTACACTTGAGAGTTATGGTCTGGGATGCGATTCCGTATGACATCAGGAGCACTCTCGTGGCTATCCCACGCACCTTGACTGCAAATCTGTACCTCAATCTGTTGTGCTGGCACTCATGAACAGCATTCCAGGGGGTGTTTTCCAATAGGATAACGCTCACTCACATTCAAACAGCATTAAACGTCCCTGCATTGACTAACCAGTTGCAATAAACATGGAACTCCCGCCCACAGACTGACATCCGGCACCTGTACAACACAATGCATGCACGTTCACATGCCTGCGAACACTTACGTTTGTTAACTAGAGAAATCGTATTCCCAAAATTTGTTTAGTCCACATTAATTATGTTGCGGTGTTGCTACGCTTTCTCCGTTAGTGCATGTGTTTATAAAATTAATTTTGTTGTAACTACTATCCAAAGGCGAGTGAAGGAACATGCGCTAAGCTACTCGTATGTAATTTCCATATTATTATAAAGAGTGGTAAGTGCGAGAAGTATCACACAGTCAGCTTAACAGCTCATTAATCGAAGTTTCTGACAAGAATTGTATATATGGTAACAGAAAAGAAAACAAGATATGAAGACTGTTAAATTATAACTTCACACTACAAATTTAATGAGGATGTATATATATATATCTCAATCCTGCAGGGCTATCCATAAATCTGTAAGAGTACGAGGGGGTGGAGATATCTTCTGAACAGCACGTTGCAAGGCATCCCACATATGCTCAATAATGTTCATGTCCGGGGAGTTTGGTGGGCATCAGAAGTGTTTAAACTCTGAAGAGTGTTCCTGAAGCCACTCTGTAGCAATTCTGGTCGTGTGGGGTGTGGCATTGTCCTGCTGGAATTGCTCAAGTCCGTCGGAATGCGCATGGACATGAATGGAAGCAGGTGACCAGACAGAATGCTTACGTACGTGTCACCTGTCAGTCGTGTGTAGACGTATCACGGGTCCCGTATCACTCCAACTGTACACGCCCCATACCATTACAGAGCTTCCACGAGTTTGAACAGTATCCTGCTGACATGCAGAGTCCATAGATTCATGAAGTGTCTCCACACCCATACACGTCCATCCGCTCGGTGGAATTGGAAACGAGACTCGTCCGACAAGGCAACATGTTTCCAGTCATCAAAAGTCCAATGTCAGTGTTGACGGGCCCGAGCGGGACGTAAAGCTTTGTGTCGTGCAGTCATCAAGGGTACACGAGTGGGCCTTCGGATCTGAAAGCCCATATCGATGTTGTTTCGTTGAATGGTTCGCGCAGTGACACTTGTTGATGTCCCAGCATTAAAATGTGCACTAATTTGCGGAAGGGTTGCACTTCTATCACGTTGAACGATTCTGTCGTCGTTAGTCCCGTTCTTGTATGATCTTTTTCCGGCCACAGCAAAGACGGAGATTTGATGTTTTGCCGGATTCGCGATATTCACGGTACACATGTGAAATGGTCGTACGGGAAAGTCCCTACTTCATAGTTACCTCGGAGATGCTGTGTTCTATGGCTAATGCGCCGACTGTAACACCACGTTCAAACTCACATAAATTTTGATGACCTGCCGTTGTAGCAGCAGTAATAGATCTAATAACTGCGCCAAACACTTGTTGTCTTATATATAAGCGTTGCCGACCGCAGCCCAGTATTCTGCCTGTTTACACATATCTATATTTGAATACGCTTGCCTTTACCAGTTCCTTTGGCGCTTCAGTGTATATATATGTGTGTACGTGTGTGTATATTTGTACTTAATTGTAAAATTGTATCAATAACGGCAAAAAAGAGGAGATTGCATACAAAAGAATTGTCATAGATAGATGCTTAAAATATCATTTGTCATAAATTGTTCGAGATGAGCACCGTCGACTGCAAACACATTTGCAGTCGTTGGTGTAATGATTACTAGACGGACTGATATCATTCCAAACGCTGCAACAATGGATGTTTGAAATCTCCTTGGGTCGTCGAAACTTGTGTACAGATTCCATCTTTGAGCTTACCACAACAAAAAAGTCCAGTGCCGTCAAATCAGGCGAACAAGCAGGCCAAATGACAAAGCCTGCATATTTTATCCAGCGGCCATAAAAGAGCCGGGTGGGCACTTTGGTAGCCATAAGCTAGAACTAAGCCGGGCAACCATCGTGCCGACACCACGCATACATATGGATGTACTTCTAGTAGTACTTCCTCTAGGGGAGCCAGCATCACTTTGTGAGAAGTTGTGATATTTTTTACCGGTTAGGATTTCTTCAGTGAAGCTAGGACCAATCACGTATTCTCCCATAATCCCACACCAACTGTTCACACTCTTCCGTCTCTGATGTTCATCAGCGCGGAAAAAAATGGCTCTGGGCACTACGGTACTTAATATCTGAGGTCATCAGTCCCCTAGAAATTAGAACTACTTAAACGTAACTAACCTAAGGACATCACACACGTCCATGCCCGAGGCAGGATTCGAACCTGCGACCGTAGCGGTCACGCGGTTCCAGACGGTAGCGCCTAGAACCGCTCGGTCACCCCGGCCGGCATCAGCGCGGATTCTGAGCTTTCCATGATTTGTGAAAGCAGCTTCATCGATAAAGAGAATGCTTTGAAGAAAAAATCCTATTGTCCTGATATTGCACATTGTGCGACAAAATTCCGTGCGCTGTCTGTAATCCCTCTGATTAGTCTGCTGGTGAAGTGACATGTGACGAGGGCAGAAGCTGTTTCCCGCAAAACTAGAACTACGCCGGGCTTACTTATTCCAGAGGCACCCGAAATTTCTCTGGCGGTAACATGTGGATTATGAGCAGCAGCTGCCAGATCTATTTCGTTCGCCCCGCTATTTGCAGGCTCACTCCTTCCCATGTGCGTAGTGTTCCAGTACCGTTCCAACAACAATTTTTCACACTTTCGTTGAATAGCCAACCTTGTCGGACGCTGTCTGTCCGGATACCTTTGTGCATATAATTCACCAGTTGCTTTTGCATTTTTCTTAAAGAAGTAACATCTGGTTTCTCTAGGTCTGAAAAAGACATTAATTTTTTGGAACTAATATCCGAAAGAACAGACACCATTTGATCCTGCAGCCATTCTCAGTCAAGACACAAAGGAATTACGACATGTAGCTGCTAGTGGGTACTGATTTACATCGATGTGGGATGCTGAAAATTTGTGCCGGACCGATGTTCGAACAAGGGTCTCCTGCTTAATAGGCTGTGGTCAGAGCATCTGCCGAGTAAGTAGGAGAACCGGTTTCGAATCCTGGTGCGGCACAAATTTTCAGAATCCCAACACGCCGTTGTGCCCACTTTTGAGGCAAGCTGACCAACAACTGTTGTAATTGATCCTTGATATCCTCTTTTCGGCACTGGGATGAAGTTTACGTTGGAGCTGGTCCCACACGTACTGCATCCCTATTTGGGACTGTTCTAGAGACCTTGCTGAACACTGGAGTTCATAGATACACGTGTCCTGGAAATTGGAAATTTGTTCCTATGGGATCAAACTGCTGAGGTCATCGATCCCTAGGCTTACATACTACTTAATCTGACTTAAACTAACATACGTCACGGACAACACACACACACACACACACACACACACACACACACACAGACCCATGCCCGATGGAAGACGCGAACCTCCGACGGGGAGAGCCGCACGGACCGTGACAAGGCGTCCGAGACCGCGCGGCTACCACGGGCGCCACACACGTGTCCTGTCGAAGAAAGATGGCACCATGACACTGTCGCATGAGAGGTAACAAGTGAGCATGTAGGATGTCTGCAATATACCGTTATGCAATCACTTTTCTAGCTGTGACTTGAAGTCATCCTCCACAGCATGATGTTAAGAATAACACCGTTGTACCACATTGAAAGAATGGGACCTCTTCCCAGGCCGCCGGCAAACTCACTGATGTTGGTTATCCGTGGTAGTACAGAATCCCGATTTATCGCTGAACACAATGCGATGCCAAATGGCTCTGAGCACTATGGGACTTAACATCTGAGGTCATCAGTCCCTTAGACTTAGAACTACTTAAACGTAACTAACCCAAGGACATCACACACATCCATGCCTGAAGCAGGATTTGAACCTGCAACCGTAGCAGCAGCGCGTTTCTAGACTGAAGCGCCTAGAACCGCTCGGCCACAACGACTGGCTATGTTTCCTGGTCGTGACACCAATACAAACACAGCCATTTGCCCTATGCTGCTTACGGCAGTCTACGCATGGGACGGTAATTCCCTAGTCCGGTTGCCGCTAGTGTCCGACCAGTTGCGAGAGAGGACACATAATGTTGCAGGAAGCCCATTGCTTGTTTTCAGATGGCTGGTGCAGAAGTGAGGGGATTACGGTGTGTGCTTGGTGTACAATACGGCGATCCTGTCTTGTTGTGGTCAAACGTGATCAGCCAGAACATTGACGATGAGTATGCCTGATCTCACGTTCCCATTCAGTCCATCAGTGGGCCAGTGGCACATCCGAATGCCTCACAAATGTGGATACTGCACGATGCGACCAGCTGCCCAAATCGAGACCCACACTGACGCCTCTTTCAAACTTTGTCACATGCTGATAACGCTGTCTCATACGAGTACGCGGCATCCTTGATCTGAACTGTTGTGTCTGTGCCCTCTAATTATGTTTTGTGGTTCCTTGTTGGATGAGGAGAGGGTGTTATGATGTGCAGGTGGCCGGTTTCCTTTCAGTACAACACAAAATGCACGTGTGGTTAAAATACACTTTATTTACAGGAGCCAATTGAATACTTAATTTCAGTGATGTCCAATCTTAAGTTCTGTGGTTAATAGCAATCAAATAACATGTACTAATCCTTGAAGCTTGTCCGTGTAAACATCAGAAATATGTATACAATGACTAACATTCGGTCACAGCTACGTGAAGTGCGAGGCGACGATTACCACTGTGAAAGACTAGACACAGTGCGACGTATTGAGGTGCAATGCGAACTGTGTCCCAATGTGATATAATGAGGTACTGAGATTGAGGCGACCCAGGGGGCACTATCGGTGCGAACCTGGGGGCGTCTCTTGATCTTCTCTTGCCATAGGCGCGCTTAGTTCAGTGCCTGCTAATCAATGTTTCCTAGTGCCAACGGGGGGCTTGGGAAGGCGTACGCCAGCACATGTCTGCAGCTCATACTCTAATGGCTATCGCTGCTGCATTTCGATCACAGGGTCCTGGGTTCGTACCCTGGCTGGGTTGGGGGATTTTCTCTGCCCACAGACTGGGTGTTCATGTTGTCCTCATTATTTCATCATCATAATTCATGACAGTGGCTGGATTGGATTGTATCAAAATTGGACTGTGTAAAAATTGGGGCTTTGTGCAGGTGCTGATGACCGCGCAATTTAGCGCCCCACAAACCAAAAATCATCATCACGCCAGCACATGCACAAAGATCACTTAACATCTGATGCTAATGACGCCTCTTATGTACCATACCAGGCCTGGTAGCCACACGGGGTAGCCGCGTACTCTGGTTCGAGCGGCGGAGGTTCGAATCCTCCTTCGGGCATGGGTGTGTGTCTTCTCCTTAGCATAAGTTAGTTTAAGTAAGATTAAGTAGTGTGTAAGCCTAGGGACCGATGACCTCAACAGTTTGGTCCCATCAGGACTTACCACAAATTTCCAATTTCCAGACGCGGTTACAACACTAAACACGAAAACCGCTAATCCACCCTTCTGGCCATTCTACCTGCCACATGTAATAGCAGCTCTGATCATTTTCATACCTGCTGACGGTGTGTACGTCTACGAAACTACGCTGACATCTGCCTATGTCTTCTGAGTGCCTCATTTTTATTTCAGGCACTATATACCACAGTGTGCTGAAAAGTAATGCTTTCCAACATTTTATGTGAAAACACTTAAAGACGTTTTTAACACTCTACATCTTTATTCTTCATGTCTATATATACCTAGTCAACCTGCCGACGAACACGTTTCTCCCAAAGAGAGACTGGTCTGTTCATACCGTTACTGCAGAATGTTTGACTTTTTTGACAGAGCCACAACCTCACTTCTGCTTGCACCACTTCATCACTACCAAAGTGAAATCCTCGAAGATATTCTTTAAGTTTTGGAAATGGATGAAGATCGGTCGGGGCCAAGTCAGTTCTGTATGAATGATGGTCAATGACAGTGGACCCAAGTCATTGGACTGTTGCAGATTTCGCAGTGTTCTTGCGTGGTCTGGCATTGTCATTTGAAGGAGAGCGTGCTCCATGTGTGGACGAACTCGTCCAATTCGAAGTCCAATTACAGCACGCTGTTTCTCAAGCACTGACATAGTTAGGTTACACATCGCCATCTTACACGTAAAATTCGGAGCCCTCATGCGGCAGAAGACTGAAAAAAGATCGAAATGAAGAATAAAGATGTAAAATGTTAATAATGTTAGTTTTATTTGAATAGCTTGCAGAGTTTTCACATAAAAAATTAGGATGCGTTACTTTTTAGCACAGCCTCGTACAAGGGGCAATCAAATGAAAACGAGACGCGCGGAAGAGAAGTAAATAAATCGTTTATTATTTCAACAATAACTGCCATAGCTGATAATATATTTAAGTCACTGTGAGACAAAGCAGTAAACGCCTTCAACGTTTGTGGTTGCCTAGAGAAAGATGATTTTACTCTGACTAGCATCTCCTCAACTGAAGCAAACTGACGACCACAAATGTCTTTCTTCGTGAATCCAGAAATACAGAAAGCGCATGGAATGGAGAGAGATCGATAATGTATGGAGATACTGAAAGGTTCCCTGTTTGGGGGCTATATAAATGTTTGGGAATGAAGCAAAATTTACTAGAGTTCTAACAACATCTATTTTTCAAAATTAAAAAAAAAACAGACATAAATTACTGTAAACAAGATATTGATTGAATACCGTAAACAACTAACAGGTAGTTTAAGACCACAATGGACAAGGATCCTGGGTGGCAGAAGTGAGTCAAGTACTATGGCCCTAAAAATGTGGATAACGCAATCTGAATTGATCTGACGCTGAGCAGACTTTGATTGTTCCAATCTACAGAAGTTACACTATATAGATGCAGCTGAGAGCAAGTGGCGATTGAGATCTGTACACTCTGAGAAGGCCGGAACGGCAGTACATCACCCTGTTTGCTTCATGTGACGATCTAACTTGCAGCTGGCGAGATGGGTGCGTTGGAGGTGAGACGTGAGGCGGCACCTGTGAATCGAATGTGGCCATGAAAGAAATGCAAAAATCTCACGGTCTAGCGATCAGACCGATGGATCGCAATTTACTCTCCACCAGAGCTCTGAAATCATGGTAGATTTCAGTGTGTGACACACCCGTTCTCTGGTCGTACCAAAGTTTGGCTCACTTACACGACAAAGCACACAAGCATACCAAACGTCAAGACTGGTAAACCAAAAGCGAATAAATGTGCCCTTGGCAAACGAGTAGTCCGAGACATTTGAAGTCACACTGTCGATACAGTAAGAGCTTCACCACAGACTCTCCAGTCTAGACTACTTGCAAGTGAAGTCAGACTCAGGACAGGCCCCAAGCAGCAACTACACATGTCAGAGCTTCATCCAGAAATCCCCTATCAGACCAAACTCCAGCACCTGAGTGCTTCGCACCTCTCCAGAAAAAAAATCCGTTTTCCCACAAAGTGCACCAATGACATTACCTTCACGTTGTCTTGAGCCAATCACAGGGCTTCAGAGACGCTAAATCTCCCTTCTCACATGACAACACAAACTCTTGGCAAACCAGGGCAAGAGTTAAGAAACCTGCATCTCTGGAAAAAAAGAAACCGCCAATTACTGGCTTTGTTAAATTTTCACGGAGGGGGATGATGATTTTCTCCAATGTCGTGTTGCTTGCCATGGCAACAAGGAAACAGATGCAATCTTAAAGATGTTTATCTGAATCACCTGTGCCTTGGAGCTTGTTAGTCCTAGCTATGAGGTGTATTAAAGATTCTATCTCTAAAAGTTTCTCGGACGCTGGAGTTTCTTATACAACAGAGGTGGCCAATGGAAGTGGGTCACAGGCCTATTTGCACTATCGGCAAACACAAAAACTTGTGAATTTTTATTACCTGTGGCTCAGGGCTCTGCACACAATGCCCGGTTTATGACTCAGCTGTATAGATGTGTTCCGTCAGTCCATCGCCCCCAGCCCAGGCTTCAGGTGGCACCATTGCAGGTATCACAGCATTGTTCTGCTGCAGACCTGTCTCGACTAGGGGCTGCTCTGTCTGCCCTGTACAGCTGTGGACCTGTCCACCAAGATTTACTGAGGGATGGGCTCACCACCAATTACTTTCAACTCCCAACATGCCATTTCTACAAGCTAAGAACCATAAAAATACATCATGCTTTTAGCGCCCTACCAGGGTCCATCAATGTCTGCTCAGACCGTTAACTTTCTAGAGTCTCACGTCAGGTTGTAATAAAATCCTTAATAATTTTCTGTATACGAAAAATAGCTGAGAGAGTAACTTGATCTCTCTCAATATGTAGGGGCTTTCCAGGGAAGCTTCAGCTGTCTCTATTCTCCCCCTCCTCCACCATGTGATTTTCATATTTTTGAAGCCCTGAAGAAAGACATTCTTAGCTGTCGATTTCCTTTCAACAAAGAGGTGGATGACTGGACCCAATCATGTTCCATAATCAATCGCAAACGTTTCTACAGGAAGGCACCGGCCGTCTAATCTGACTGTGGGATGAATGTGTCAACAGTTATAGCGATTAATTTTGAAATAATTATCAGTTTACTTATTTTTTTCCATCTGTCTCGTTTCATTTGACTGCCCCTTACTTACACTGCTGGAAAAAAATTAATGCAACCTTTTAGTGGTTTCCAATTCACTCAAGATTTATTGTTACAATAATTCATATGGAGACATGAAATGATTACATTTGCAGATCAATAGCATAATCGGTCCTGAGGTACCACTTGTCGGCCCATGCAGAAGCACCCATATTTATACATGGTGTAGCCTCAATGGGCAGCAGTATAGACACTGTCTCTGGCTTCCAATCGATCGTACATACGGCGAATACTGGCGTGGGATACGTTATGCCACGCCTGCTCGACCATTCGCATAGTTCTGTAAGAGTCGTTAGTTGACGAGTCACTTCTACTCCGATCGTATCCCACTTGTGCTCGACAGGAGACAAGTCTGGAGATAATGCTGGCCAGGGAAGTTGCTGCACGTCTTCCACTGCACGTTGTGTTTGACACGCAGTGTGTGGGCGAGCATTATTCTCTTGGAACAACATATCACCTTCCTGTTACAATAACGGCAAACGAACGGGTCTAACAACATTCAGCACATACCGAGCGCTATTTAACATCCCCTACAGAAACTCCAAAGGTGAACGAGACACCTCAGACCATAAGGCCTGGGGCGGGGCCATTGTCTCTTGGACGAATGCACTCTATGAGGCAGCGCTCACCACGTCTACGCCGTACACGCAAACGACCACCATCTGCATGCAGGCAGAATCGGTTTCCATCGTTGAAGACAACAGCGCGCCTTTCCATCTTCCAAGTGATTCTCTGACGGCACCAGTCGAACCATTCGGCATGAGGGGAAGAAGGCAGGCTATAGGTGCGTGTGTGTGTGTGTGTGTGTGTGTGTGTGTGTGTGTGTGTGTGTGTGTGGTCACAGTGCTAATAACCCGTTCATGTTGACACATCTGGGCTCACAAGCCCTCTTATCTGTGCTGTGCTAACTGGACGATCTGCCACTGCTATTCTTACAATACGACGATCCTTGCGGCCGTCTCTGCTGCGTGGACGTCCACAACCTCGTCCACGTGTGTGAGAGTGTTCACGCGACCACTGACATCAGCATCATTGCACAACTCACGCAGCAGTTCCAATGTGTGTGGCAATTCTCCGAAAGGACCATCCCGTCACTCGGACGGCCACAATTTGACCCCTTTCAAACTGACTCGGTTGGCTGTAGGAAGCATTTCTGTGGCATGGTTCCCTGCTGATTTCACACGCCTGTACCACAATGAACCTTCTGGCTGCGAGCATTCCCTATTAAAGGGTAGACACAGACGGTGTTCTGGTAGTTGTGCCACTGCGCTATCTGCAGGCGGACGACGTTGTAACCATCACTACTTATAAATTATAGAGTGTAGCAATCAGTCGTCCTTTTTTAGATTTTATTACACAAATCCAGATTTCGGCTAATGGCTAGCCATTCTTAATGCACTATTTTCCATTCTCGATGCATGTAAGTACCTGTTGTTCGGGCGACAGTACATCCTCATATGCCACTATCGGATCAAAATCGACGTCGTCTTTCCTGATCTACTAATTTTTTCCCTGCTGGGTGTACCTGTACGTGTGATAAAAAAGGTGCCGCTACTTTTATCGGTGTTATTTATCGCCTACGGCTTTGACCCTCTTCCGGCGCGCGTGCTGTGTAGGGCGGTGACTCACCTGTCGCAGTGGGCAGTGCAAGTAGGGAGCGGTAAGGCGAGCAGCCGCGCCCCGCACCTCCGGACTGACGCCTGAGCTGGCAGCTGGCAGCGGGCCGCGGCATCCCCCCCTCAAAGGTCGGCCCGGCCTGCCGTCACACCGCTCAGCGGTGCTCCGGTCTGAATGCACGGCTCGCCAGGGGGCCCTCCGCCGACACGCTGCAGCTTCCCCATGCCAGCTCCAGAAACGGACCGGCTGCCGGCTCTCGTACAGTGCTGGGCTCACTGTTCAAATCCTGTGTTGTCTCTCCTAGGAAACGACAATGACATGCGGCACCTTGAAATTTACCAAGGAAGTCTTCTATTGTTTATGGAGATCACCGAACCAAAAAAAAAAAAAAAAAAAAAAAAATAAAATAAAAAATAAAAATAAAATAAATAAATAAATAAAATAATAAAAATAAATAAATTAGCCACCTCTAGAGAAATAATTACAAGCATCATTTAATACATGGGACTGGGACATAATAATTAGCGGCTGAGAACACCCAGAACAGAAGAAATCAGCGTAGATGCCGGTGCTCCTCCGGATGAACTAGTAGCGTTTGGATGTGTGCAGGCTGTCTCCTATCAGTCATGTGCGCATACACTAAACAGTAGATTTGTATACAAGAATTTTTAACATTGTGCAGCCCCGTCAGGAACTGTGATAGCTGAACATGTAACACGTCAGCCTCAGTTGCAAATACACTCCTGGAAATTGAAATAAGAACACCGTGAATTCATTGTCCCAGGAAGGGGAAACTTTATTGACACATTCCTGGGGTCAGATACATCACATGATCACACTGACAGAACCACAGGCACATAGACACAGGCAACAGAGCATGCACAATGTCGGCACTAGTACCGTGTATATCCACCTTTCGCAGCAATGCAGGCTGCTATTCTCCCATGGAGACGATCGTAGAGATGCCGGATGTAGTCCTGTGGAACGGCTTGCCATGCCATTTCCACCTGGCGCCTCAGTTGGACCAGCGTTCGTGCTGGACGTGCAGACCGCGTGAGACGACGCTTCATCCAGTCCCCAACATGCTCAATGGGGGACAGATCCGGAGATCTTACTGGCCAGGGTAGTTGACTTACACCTTCTAGAGCACGTTGGGTGGCAGGGGATACACGCGGACGTGCATTGTCCTGTTGGCACAGCAAGTTCCCTTGCCGGTCTAGGAATGGTAGAACGATGGGTTCGATGACGGTTTGGATGTACCGTGCACTATTCAGTGTCCCCTCGACGATCACCAGTGGTGTACGGCCAGTGTAGGAGATCGCTCCCCACACCATGATGCCGGGTGTTAGCCCTGTGTGCCTCGGCCGTAAGCAGTCCTGATTGTGGCGCTCACCTGCACGGCGCCAAACACGCATACGACCATCATTGGCACCAAGGCAGAAGCGACTCTCATCGCTGAAGACGACACGTCTCCATTCGTCCCTCCATTCACGCCTGTCGCGACACCACTGGAGGCGGGCTGCACGATGTTGGGGCGTGAGCGGAAGACGGCCTAACGGTGTGCGGGACCGTAGCCCAGCTTCATGGAGACGGTTGCGAATGGTCCTCGCCGATACCCCAGGAGCAACAGTGTCCCTAATTTGCTGGGAAGTGGCGGTGCGGTCCCCTACGGCACTACGTAGGATCCTACGGTCTTGGCGTGCATCCGTGCGTCGCTGCGGTCCGGTCCCAGGTCGACGGGCACGTGCACCTTCCGCCGACCACTGGCGACAACATCGATGTACTGTGGAGACCTCACGCCCCACGTGTTGAGCAATTCGGCGGTACGTCCACCCGGCCTCCCGCATGCCCACTATACGCCCTCGCTCAAAGTCCGTCAACTGCACATACGGTTCGCGTCCACGCTGTCGCGGCATGCTACCAGTGTTAAAGACTGCGATGGAGCTCCGTATGCCACGGCAAACTGGCTGACACTGACGGTGGCGGTGCACAAATGCTGCGCAGCTAGCGCCATTCGACGGCCAACACCGCGGCTCCTGGTGTGTCCGCTGTGCCGTGCGTGTGATCATTGCTTGTACAGCCCTCTCGCAGTGTCCGGAGCAAGTATGGTGGGTCTGACACACCGGTGTCAATGTGTTCTTTTTTTCCATTTCCAGGAGTGTAGAAACCAACCTCTACCCAGGTTTCAGCCAAAATAATTTGGCCTTCTTCAGAAGCCAGTGACACTAAATTATTACAAGCCAAAGTTTGGCCATGTCGAGTATAAAACTGTAGCACCGTAGTAACCTGTCATAAACCTACATTACCTAGGCTGAAGGGAAACACCAGGCCCCACTACGCGGACGAGGTCGGTAGGCCGCGAGAGCTGCGCCGGAACTAAACGCGGCGAACAGCTGTCTACCGAACATCACTGATGGTCATGCGCATGCGCGCGTGAAAATATAGATACATAACAGTAGCTACCTTTACATTAGGAATTGGATTAATATAACCATTAAAACCTTTAATGGCGTAATATGTAAAAGAACTTACTTCTGAGGAGAACGATACCCCTGTAACAGATTCGGAGCCCGTAAGAAAGACTAGCTATTACTTGGCAAATTTATTTCTCAGTTTTGAATACATTGCTCAAACTTTACCTGGTTAATTAATAAACGTATGTGTGGCTATTTACAGGAATGATCTGTAATAGCGTGGAGAGTACATCAGTGTGACTAAGCATCAATAAAGGCAACAGTTCCTAAAAACTTAAAAGTAGCTGAATTTGAATTAACACAGCATTAGTAGCAGTAATGAAGACAGCATTAACAAAAACTGCAAAGGGTAGTTAGAAACTGGGTAAGTCTGGCAGAACATACAAGTAGTAGTTTAACATGATGAAACACGTTAATCGTGGTACTAAAAACTATAAAGCTAAGTGTTAGGTTTCCGAGGACCTTTTTATAAATTTGGCGTATAACGCCATAAATATAATGGAAGAATGAGCATGCACGTATATTGTGTCAAATTACATATTCTTACTAAAACATAATGGCTGAGAGAAAGAAAGGCAGCAGTGCCTAAATATTTTGCACTTAAATAATAAGTTAGTGTCCAGGTGTGTTAAATCGACATTGTCTAACACTGATTAATGAAAGAACAGAAGTTAACCATCAGTATCAGAAAGACTGGGCGTGCAACGCCACAGTCCTCAATTATATAAAAAAATTTTGACTTACGTTAGAACAAATTTGCATTTAGGCATTTAAACATGAGTTTCTGCTTACGAATAACATTTAATGTCAGTGTGATTGGGGGTGTAACGCCACAGTCATAACAAAAGTCAAGGTTACATTTGCAAACTTAGGTATTCATTTCTGCCTATGAACAGATGAAGAATATTGTCTCATTAAGATTACTTAACGGCTAATGGCATGATGAATGGTTATGTATCCCAAAGTCATATTCCAGATTGGATACAAGTATCCAGACTGGCTACAAGTGACAGATAATTATAATCTAACAAGTCGGATAAAAGAAATCGTTTAACATAGGGAAGTGTCAGCAAAATCCGCGTAGTGGGGCCTGGTGTTTCTCTTCAGCCCAGGTAATGTAGATTTATGACTGGTTACTACGATGCTGCAGTTTTATACCTGACATGGTCGAACTTTGGCATGCAATAGTTTAGTGTCACTGGCTTCTGAAGAAGGCCAAATTATTTTGGCTGAAACCTGGGTAGGGATTGGTTTCTATTTGCAACTGAGGCTGACGTGTTACATGTTCAGCTATCACAGTTTGCTGACAGGGCTGCACAATGTTAAAAATTCTTGTATACAAATCTGCTGCTTAGTGTATGCGCACATGACTGATAGGAGACAGCCTGCATTCATCCAAACGCTACTAGTTCATGCGGAGGAGCACCGGCATCTACGCTGATTTCTTCTGTTCTGGGTGTTCTCAGCCGCTAATTATTATGTCCCAGTCTGGCTAAACAGTCCACAATGTCCAGATAATAGACGGTCGCCGAAACAACACCATGAGAACGACTGCTAGTGTTATCAAATCAATCACTATCGCAGGGGTCCCCAAACCTTTGCCCTGACGGATCACCTTGTTCATTTTGAAGGTTAACAAAATTTTAAAAATGAAGAAAACTTGTTTTACTCGGCGTTTACTTCAATTTTAAATCATAAGTAGTGATATAAAACATAATAAAATTTTACGAAGTAGTTACTATCGTCAAAATGTCGAAAAAAGGCGCAATGTTATTGATAGTCTTTCGCGGAGGACTTATCCATTTGCCGCGGAACGCCATTGTTATGCGAAACACAGTTTGGGAAATCCTGTCCCAAGGAATGGCTGCCAGTACTAAGCCACATTCCTCTCCCTCAAATGCGACCAATGTGTGATCTCACGAACGAGTACAAAAGGATCAGGTGTAATAAAAAAACCACCAGTTCATCAAGATATCAGTGATGCAAACCATAACCGACTCCATTCTAGAGGACCATCAAGAAAAACAGCAAGGGATAATGAGATGAACCTAATCAACGCATGGACTCAAGAAAGGAGTAGACAACAAAATAATAATATGTCATGTATGACTCATAAATGACCAGGATTTGACTTGCGACCCAAAACGTGGTGAACCTTAAACGAAAGTAGAACCCAATATGGTAGATGTGGATATTTTGCATAAACGGGTCGAAAGCAACCATCTACACTTCGTGATTGCGGAGACCATAAATAATCGGACACTTAACGGAAGAACGCTCGACTAGATCACACGATGATAGACCAAAAGACTTCCTGCTGCCGACCCCAAAGCCTACAGGTTACACAAACATCTTAGATGTTTGTTTGTAAGGTTTTCATATTGTATAAATTATAGTCCACATTATATGTATTTTTTTCAGTGTGTCTAAAAGCCTTACGATAAATAAATAAATAAATAATCAATAGCTCTCAAAACATCTCTATTATAAAAATCAAGTGTGAACACTAAAAAACTGACTACATGCTTACCAGTGCTGACACGTACTTCCTCTGCCACTTCCACCTATAGTTTTCCTTGAACACCACGGGAATCATACCGACTGTCTTTCATGTCCCATGATGGTTATATTGTGCAAACTACACTAATCCACTTTTCACAATTTACGTCTATAACGATTGCGACTGCAGCAGCGGGGACACTAGGGACGAGCTGCTGTAAGTGACTAGTCCCACTGCAGGCGGAACAGCAGTTACTTGCCAGTTGTCTATAGTGATGTGTAATAGGTCCACTTCTTACACGACATTTTATTAACAAATATTAGGGAACACTCTGTCCTATGCAAACACGTATTGGTCGAACAAGAAATTATCACGCTTAGCAGACTTTATTCGATGGTTTGCGTTTTCGTGAGTACGTCGCTACTCTGCCAAATTCGAGCTCTTCAGCACGCCCTGCGCTCACACCTTAGTGAAGCTCAACAACAGACAGTGAACGAAAAAAAAAATCAGATGACATATTTAGAGCCTGCCCATCCTCAAGAAATATTTACAAAGATGGGTTCAAACAAAAATACTGAGCCGGAAGTGCATTCGTAACTGGCAAGACTAATCGAGAGCACAAGTTCAAGCTGCTTGAAGTAGAAAACTTATCTAGTATATTGCATTACACAAGCTTATCAGGTGCTTTCCCGCCGAAATAAGACAATCATTATGTTTTGGGTGGGGGTGCACAGCGGAATAAAGAAAAATGAAGTACCTACTCTTACTAAGGAAACTACATTGCCTCATTGAAATACGATAAAGTGCCATCGGAAGATCTTCCTCATATCATAAGGACTAGAATCCTCGCGCAATGGAGCGGAAACCTCCATCAGTCTTACGAAATTAAAGGGAGTCATTGTGTCGTATTGGTACCCAATCTCCAACCACGTTCTTGACACCAGAATTGTAGATACAGCGGCAACTTTATAGCGACAATGGCAAGACTACGATACAGTCACGGGAGATTCCAGCAACACCTCTACCACCACAACATGGCACATCATCTTTATGTGAATGTGGCAGTGAGGAAGATGTTAGTTGCATTTTCCTCGCCTGCAATAGAAGGTACCAAAAAACTAAATTAATGTAGCGTCTGATGTCCCCCGACAATGCTTTACCAGCAGATATTCAGACGCTTTTAACAACACAAGAATAGGCTCCTACATGATTTTAAAGCACAAGGAGAAATAAGAATATTTGTGTTGTCAATCTTTCTTTCATATTAATTAATGTATTTTAATTTGCTTGGATCATTAACTTAGTTTCAGTTTAAAAGAAAGTAACGGATAATTTTCGTCTTTTAACGGTTGTACTGTTATATGAAGGGCAGTTAAATGAAAACCTAACACCCGCCACACCGGGACTATGGAATGATTTCATTCAAAAGTAATCACCACACGCGTTAAGACATTTCTCCTACTGGGAGACGAATCGATCAATCCCTGTTTCGTAAAACGGTGTCGGCCGCTGAAGGATCGACAACCGCACCCACCCTTGCACTTCCTTTTCCGACTGAAACTGACCCCACGCAAGTCTTTCTTCAGATCGCCAATGATATGAAAATCACACCGTGAAAGATCCGAGCTGAACGGAGGATGCTGAAGTGTTTCCCGACGAAACTGCCAAGGTGTGGCCTTCGTCCGATTGGAGTGTGGAAGCGGGTGTTATCGTGCAACAGGGTGATTCCGTCCGACAGCACCTCGACAGCCGGAGGGCAAACGACAAAGCAAACAGTGGAAACATCCCACATTTCTCCCGCCAAAGAAATGCAAATCTGTTCACACTAGCTCTGGTAGGGTCACGATGACAGTCTTCGACATCAGGGGCCCTTGCTCGTCGAGTTCCTCGGGCGCGGAGCCGCAGTCAACACGCAGCGCTATGAAGATATTTTGCAGAAAGGGCAACGCGCCATAAAGTCAAAATGCCCGATAACGCCTGTCCCCACGCTGCCAATCAGACTAAGTCTACGCTTCGCTTTTACAAAGGCAGAAAATAATTTCTGAATAAAATGCAGTTGCATCGTTTCTCAAGGGACACTGAGATCTGCATCTGCAACTGACTTCCCTCTCCACAGCCTCCCTAGGAAGGCGACCCGTCTGCAAAAACCAAGTTTCTTTTGAAATGTGTTTTGACTGGATGGTACAGCTTGTAAAAAATCACGATTGTCCACAGGCGCAGCTTCTTGTCACGGCACATTAGGGTCTATACGAGTTCTTTGGATAGAGGCCTGGACAATATATTGTGCAGGACGCATTGTAAGATGAATTGCCGAAATACATCTTCCAAACACCAAAGCTAAACAACTTTTCGGATGCAGCGCTGTACCTGCGCGAGTGGACAGTTCTTCCCGCCCTTTCGCTTTCGTCTCTGAAAGATGTCCACTGAAGAGCCAAAGAAACTGCTACACCTGTCTTATATCGTGTAAGGCCCCCGCAGCTACGCAGAAGTGGCGCAGCATGACGTGGCATGGATTTGCCTAATGAATGAAGTAGTGCTGGAGAGAATTGACACCATGAATCCTGCAGGGCTGTCCATAAATCCGTAACAGTACGAGGGGGTGGAGGTCTCTTCTTAACAGCACGGCGCAAGGCATTCCAGATATGTTCACTAATGTTCATGTCTAGGGAGTTTGGTGGCCAGCGGAAGTGTAGACTCAAAAGAGAGTTCCTAGAGCCACTTTGTAGCAATTCTGGACGTGTGGGGTGTCGCATTGTTCTCCTGGAATTGCCCACGTCCGTCGGAATGTACAATGGACATGAATGTATGCAGGTCATCAGATAGGATGCTTACGTTCGTTTCACCTGTCAGAGTCGTATGTAGACATATCAGGAGTCGCATATCACTCCAACTGCACACGCCCCACAATATCACAGAGCAGCCACCAGTTTCGACAGTCACCTGCTAACATGACGGATTCATGGATTCACGAGATTATCTCCATACCTGTACACATCCATCGGCTGGATACCATTTGAAACGAGACTCGTCTGACCAGGCAACATGTTTCCAGTCGCCAAGAGTCCAATGTCGGTGCTGACGGGCCCAGGTGAGTCTTAAATCTTTGTGCTGTGCAGTCATCAATGGTACACGAGTGGACCTTCGGCCCTGAAAGCCCATATCTATCATATTTCGTTGAATGCTTCGCACGCTGACTCTTGTTGATGGCCCAGTACTGAAAGCTGCAGCAATTTGCGGAAGGGTTGCACTTCTATCACGTTGAACGATTCTCTTCAGTCGTCGTTGGTCCCATTCTTGCACGATATTTTTCCGGCCGCAGCGATGTCGCTGATTTGATGTTTTACCGGATTCCTGATATTCACGGTACACTCGTTAAAAGGTCGTACGGGAAAATCCCCGCTTCATCGCTACCTCGTTGATACTGTGACCCATCGCTATAACACCACGTACATACTCACTTAAATCTTGTTAACCTGCCATTGTAACAGCAGTAACCGATCTAACAACTGCGCCAGGCATTTCTCTTATAAAGGCGTTGCCGACCGCAGCTTCGTATTCTGCCTGTTTACACATCTCTGTATTTGAATACGGATGCCTTACCAGTTTCTTTGCGCTTCAGTGTATAACAATAGATGGCTTAATCCAGGCAGTTTCTGAAGTTACGAGGGTAATCCCAAAAGTAAGGTCTCCTATTTTTTTTATAAGTACATAGACCTGCTTATTTCTACAATGGTTTACATCAGTTTACAGATTGAACATTTAGCTATTTTTCGACGTAATCACCGTTTCTGTCGATGCATTTTTGTAGACGCTGTGGCTGTTTTTGTATGCACATGTCATAGTAACTCGCCGCTATGCTGTTCAGAAAGTTGTGAACCTCTTCTTTCACCTCGTCGTCGGAGCTGAATCGCTTTCCGGCCAAATGTGCTTTTAACCCAGGGAACTGGGCGCCAAGACAAGGCTATAGAGTGGGTGGGTGATTATGTTCCACTGAAACTGTTGCAGGAGAGCAACGGTTTGCCGAGCGATGAGTGGGCGAGCGTTGTCATGGAGAAAGTGTACGCCCTTGCTCAACATTCCTCTTCTCCGGTTCTGAATTACCCGTCTGAGTTTTTTCAAAGTCTCACAGTGCCTGTCAGCGTTAATTATGGTCCCAGCGATTCAGCTCCGACGACGTAGTGAAAGAAGAGGTTCATAACTTTCTGAAAAGCATGGCGGCGAGCTGGTATGACATGGGCATACAAAAAGTGCCACAGCGTCTACAAAAATGCGTCGACAGAAACGGTGATTATGTCGAAAAATAGCTAAATCTTCAAGCTGTAAACTGATGTAAACCATTGTAGAAATAAATAGGTCTATGTATTTATAAAAAATATACCTTACTTTTGGGATTATCCTCGTATTTATTATCAGCGTTAAACATGTATTAATCGACAGGAATTAAACTCAGGTTGCAATGAATTTAAATCAGCCGTGAATAAAACGTGAGACGTGTCAGTCCAACAATGGACTGGCGCTTATCAGCTTGTAGCGGACGCTCTTCCATCTCTGTTCCTACCGTACTGGGATTGGTCATGCGACTCCACTCGTAACTGCTTGTTCTCATAGTCGCTTCCAATAAACCAAAGAGCCTGTATTCGCTACAATCATGCTACAAGTCATGATCGGAGGAGACTGCAATCGTCCGACGATAACAGTGGATTTTTAGTTTGCTCTGGCACATGCCTTATCCCCCCCAGAGGGTCCACAACTCTTTTGTGGATACGTGCGTAGCGAGCATGGGACCCCGAGCTAATGTGGCCCTCCTTCCTTTCCGGGCTACATACCTTCCCTTTCCGCATCCTTCCCTATCCCCGATCTTCGCCCCCCCTCCCCTCACCTCTGGCTCTTTACTTCCCTTTCTCCCCTCTGGGAGTATGGTTTGTGCCTACGTCCGGAGACGGACGCTCGTAAATGTAACGCATTCTTTGCCTTCTTCGCTTGTATGTCATCATCCTTCCTTTGTCCTTCTCTTTTTCTTACCTCTTCTCTTTACCCTTTTCTTCGCTGCAGCTTTTGAGACCTCTCTTCTTTCCTTTCCCTTTCTTTGTTTTTCCCTTTCTCTTTCTTCCTCCCTGTGCGTGTCTGAAGGCCGACCCACGCATTTCCGTGCGTAGCCAGTGACGGGGTAACGCGTAATTCCCCGCCCCGGGTAGAGAGGTAGGACAGGTACGTACCCCCTGGTAACGGCCAGGCCCAGGGAGGGGTGATTACCTGAGCTGATACCTTCCGAAAGTGCCGATTGGCCCCTCCATCCGTTTGTCGGGAGGTGTGACCTGAGGTGTGAACAATCACCTAAGACGGGAGTGCCCTCAGAGAGGGCCCCCACAAGGGAGGAGCGCGCCATCGGAGACCCTGGTAATCATGGGGGATTCTTCCGCAATGGTTTCCTCACCTTCCACTATGTCTGCTCACAAGCGTAAGTTCACTGAGTCTCAGCCACAGACAGTTCTTCCATCGTTGCCACAGTTCCTTGTTGTATCTCAGTCTGACGAAGGTCACGACTTCTCCACGGTCAACCCTTTCATTATTCAGAAAGGTGTCGACGCAATTACAGGTCCTGTAAAGTCTTGTTCCAGATTACGGAATGGCACCTTGTTGTTAGAAACAGTCAGTGGCCTACGGGCACAAAAATTGCTGTGTACTTCACTGCTCCACACCTTCCCTGTCCGGGTTGAAGCGCACCGCACTTTAAATTCCTCGCGGGGAGTCGTTTATGCACGCTCCCTCGATGGATTGTCTCACAAAGAAATTCAGCACTACCTGTCTGACCAGGGCGTAACGCCTGTTCATAGAGTTATGAAAAGGGTTGACACGAACATCATTCCAACCTGCACTGTCTTCTTGATATTTGACAAAGTTGAACTCCCATCGAAAATCAAAGTGGGCTATGAGATAATTTCCATTCGCCCTTACGCCCCAAACCCTACGCGTTGCTATCGGTGTCAGCGGTTCAATCACACCAGCCAGTCCTGTTCCAATCCGGCCAAATGTGTTACGTATGGCAAAGATGCCCATGAGGGTGCTTGTCCACCTCCATCCCCTCACTGCATCAACTGTATGGGTGACCACGCTGCTTCCTCTCGAGATTGCCCCATTTTTAAAGACGAAAAGCTCATCCAGGAAATAAGAGTGAAGGAAAAGATGTCGACCTTTGCTGCTCGAAAATTATTCGCCAGTCGACAGCCCGCCGTGCCTCAGACAGGAAAATACAGCACTGTCCTTGCTTCTCCTCGGCCAACAAAGGAGGCAGCCACGCAGACTTGCAACCTCATCTTTAGTGCCACGGTCGTCAGATCGGCCAGCGCAAAGATCGCCCGTTCAACTTCACCACTTTCGCCTGCCCACTCTATGGCTCACTCTTCATCGGGTTCTGCTAAATCTCGAGCCCAAAAGTCAGACACCAAGGCTTCGAAAAAAGAGCATACTCGTGAAGATTTTTTATGTACCCCAGCTTCACAACATTCGGTTCCTCCTTCATCCAAACATCATATTTCCAAGAAGGCTAATAAGAAACCCAATTCCTCTCCTTCTCCGCCAAGGCGTGTCTCATCTACAGCACCACCTGGCGGAAATGACCCTCGGCCGTCCTCCGTGTCGCCGAGGCGCACTGTTGGCGGCCGATGAACCGGCCGATCGCTGGTGGCAGGAGCTGCTCCTGAACAACCTATGGATCAGGATCTTCTGCCTTCGGCTGAATGCCATTCCATGCTGTCAGTCGCAAGCTCTGAGCAGTCGTTGAGTTGGCGGCAACCTTGGTCACATTCCTCCATTTTCTGTTCACCCTATGTCCATTATCCACTGGAATATCCGCGGCATTCGAGCCAATCGGGATGAATTGTCGATCCTCTTACGATCCTACTCGCCGGTCATCTCCTGTCTTCAGGAAACAAAGCTGCGTACCCATGACCACTTTGTTCTCCCCCATTTTCAGTCCGTCCGATTTGATCTCCCCTCTGTTGAAGGCACTCCAGCCCATGGAGGACTCATGTTTCTTCTCCATGATACACTCCATTATCACCCAATCCACTTAAACACTTCCTTCCAAGCTGTCGCTGTCCGTCTCTCCCTTTCTGGATATACCTTTTCTCTTTGTGCTGTATACATTCCATCGTCGACACCAATGGCACGAGCTGATGTCCTTCATCTTCTTGGTCAGCTTCCACCCCCGTATTTGCTGGTTGGCGACTTCAATGCCCACCACCCGCTTTGGGGATCTCCACATCCTTGTCCACGTGGCTCACTAGTGCTAGACGTCTTCCACCAAGCGGATCTAGTTTACCTCAACACTGGGGTCCCTACACTTTTGTCTGCCTCCACGACAAATTTCTCTCATTTGGACCTTTCGGTCGGTATTGTTCCGCTAGCTCGGCGCATCGAATGGTTCGCCCTTGATGATACACACTCGAGTGACCACTTTCAATGTGTCCTTAGACTGCAGCCCGGACCGTTCAATACCACGCACCTCCGAATTGCCCCGACGCCCCCCAGTTCCTCGGTGGAACGAGGCATGCCGTGACGCAATACGTGAGCGGCGCCGTGCTCTTCGCGTTTTCCGCCACCATCCTACTTTGGCCAACTGTATTCGCTATAAGCAGTTCCGTGCGCGATGCCGTCGCGTCATCCGCGATAGCAAGAAGGCAAGCTGGAAATTCTTTACTAGCTCATTTAACAACTTCACTCCCTCCTCAGAAGTTTGGAGTCGACTTCGACGGTTATCTGGCGCCCCTAGTTTCTCCCCAGTCTCTGGGCTCACTGTCGCTCGTGATACGTTAGTGGACCCCGTCGCAATTTCTAACTCCTTGGGTCAACACTTTGCTGAGATTTCGAGCTCTTCAAATTACCCGCCAGCGTTTCTCCCGAAGAAACGTGCAGCGGAAGTGCAACCTCTTGCTTTCTTCTCCCAAAATCGCGAAAGCTATAATACTGTTTTCTCCATGCGGGAACTCCAACATGCACTCTCTTCTTCTCGCTCCTCCGCCCCAGGACCGGATGGTATCCACGTCCAAATGTTGCTGCATTTATCAATCCATAGTCTGCGTTACCTCCTTCACCTTTATAATCGAATTTGGACCGACAGTACTTTTCTCAGACGATGGCGGGAAGCTATCGTCGTTCCTGTTCCGAAACCTGGAAAGGACAAACATCTCCCCTCTAGCTATCGCCCCATTTCTCTCACGAGTAGTGTATGTAAGGTTTTGGGGCGTATGGTGAATAGCCGTTTAGCTTGGTGGCTGGAGTCCCGCAGTCTTTTAACACCTGCCCAATGCGGTTTCCGAAAGCATCGTTCTGCAGTTGACCATCTTGTTTCTCTCTCCACTTATATCATGATCAATTTTCTCCGGAAACGCCAAACAGTAGCAATATTTTTTGATCTGGAGAGAGCATACGATACCTGTTGGACGACAGGCATCCTCCGCACACTGTTCTCTTGGGGCTTTCGAGGTCGGCTGCCCCTTTTTCTTCGCGAATTTATGGCAGAGCGCACATTTAGGGTGCGGGTGAACACTACTCTCTCCCGTACTTTCTCCCAAGAAAACGGGGTACCCCAGGGCTCCGTGCTGAGTGTTGTACTGTTTGCCATTGCCATAAATCCAATTATGGATTGTCTCCTTCCTGATGTCTCGGGCTTCCTCTTTGTGGACGATTTTGCGATCTACTACAGCTCTCAACGGACCAGCCTTCTTGAACGACGTCTTCAAGGATGTCTCGATCGCCTCTACTCTTGGAGCATCGGAACCGGCTTCCGTTTTTCTCCCAGTAAGACCTTTTGTGTTAATTTTTGGCGACGTCAGGAGTTTCTTCCACCCTCCTTACATCTAGGACCTGTCAACCTTCCGTTTTCGGACGTCGCTAAGTTATTGGGTCTTATGTTTGACAGAAAACTGTGCTGGTCCTCCCACGTTTCCTATCTTTCGGCTCGCTGTCTGCGATCCCTCAACACCCTCCGTGTCCTGAATGGTACCTCCTGGGTAGCGGACCGACTGGTCCTTCTCCGCCTCTATCGCGCCTTAGTGCGCTCGAAATTGGACTATGGAAGCATAGTTTACTCCTCTGCTCGGCCGTCTATTCTTCGTCGTCTCGACTCTATCCACCACCGTGGATTACGTTTAGTGTCTGGAGCTTTTTACACCAGCCCTGTGGAAAACCTTTATGCTGAGACTGCTGAAACTCCGCTGTCCAATCGGCGAGCAGTCCTTCTGAGTCGTTATGCTAGCCATCTGTCTTCCATGCCTGCTAATCCAGCCCATGACATTTTTTTCGACGCCTCCTTTGATGTAGGGTATGCAGGCCGCCCCTCCTCCCTACTACCACCGGGAGTCCGCTTCCGTCAACTGCTCAATTCTCTTTCCTTCCGCTTTCCTAAAACCTTCTTGACAACTTGGGGTACAGCACCGCCTTGGCTCCGTCCCCAGATCTGCCTGCTCCGTGACCTTTGTCAATTTCCCAAGGATGGTACCCCTTCACTTGTTTATCGTCGGTCATTTGCTGCTCTATGTGCACAAATGAAGGAAGCCACATTTATTTACACTGATGGCTCGAAAACATCGTTAGGTGTAGGGGGTGCCTATATTGTTGGCGACACCCCAAATCAATTTCGGCTTCCCGACCAGTGTTCGGTTTATACTGCGGAGCTTTACGCTGTTCTCCAGGCTGTCCACTACATCCGCCGCCATCAGCGGATACAGTATGTTATCTGCTCAGATTCTCTCAG
The DNA here is from genome assembly GCF_021461395.2 of Schistocerca americana. NCBI lineage: Eukaryota > Metazoa > Arthropoda > Insecta > Orthoptera > Acrididae > Schistocerca > Schistocerca americana. The sequence goes on along the minus strand of NC_060121.1, from coordinate 406,035,751 downwards.
CTCTCTCCTCAGTCTCCAAGCTCTTTACCCTGTCCACACTCTGGTCCACCGTATTCAGAACAGTCTGCGCCTGCTCCACCTGGGGGGCATCTCGGTGGCGTTCCTCTGGATCCCGGGACACGTTGGTATCTGTGGAAATGAGGCGGCCAATATAGCGGCCAAGGCTGCGGTCTATCTTCTTCGGCCAGCTATTCAATCGATTCCCTTCACCGATATACGGAGCGTTTTATGTCGTCGAGTTGTTCTTTTATGGCACGCACATTGGTCGACACTTCCCCATAATAAATTGCGGGACGTGAAAGCTCTTCCTTGTGCTTGGACCTCTTCCTCCCGAACGCGTCGTCGGGAGGAGGTAATTTTAACTAGACTCCGGATAGGGCACTGTCTTTTTAGCCATCGACATCTTTTAAGCAGCGATCCTCCCCCACTCTGTCGCCACTGCTCTCAGCTGTGGACGGTAAGACACCTTTTAATTGAGTGCCCCTATTTTACTCCGTTACGCGCCCGTCTACAGCTGTCGCCTGATATATCGTCCATTTTAGCAGATGACACACGCTCAGCCGATCGCGTTCTCGAGTTTATTAGTGCCAGTGAAATGACGTCAGTCATTTGAAGCTTTTTTTGGGGACAACCAACCCCTTTCTGTAGTGGATTTTTAAGCCTTCCTTCCGCTTTTAGTTTCTCCAATTTTTTGAGTTTCGTTACCATTTCTGCTGGTTTCCGTTTTCGGTTTTTACTGTTTCCTAAGTCACGGACCGGGCGCTAATGACCATAGCAGTTTTGCGCCCTAAAAAAAAAAAAACATGCCTTATCGTAAGTACAACATATAAAATATTAGTTCACTTTATTACGTGAATGATAAATAGATTTACTTAACTTGATACGATCCATTGCCATAGGAATGCTTGATGGTTTACAACTATCATTGCCTATTAAAGCAATGATGCACTAATTAACAAACTGATCTCTCTAAGTACGAAGCTCAACATTTACACTACTGGCCATTAAAATTGCTACATCAAGAAGAAATGCAGTTGACAAACGGGTATTCATTGGACTAATATATTATACTAGAACTGACATGTGATTACATTTTCACGCAATTTGGGTGAATAGATCCTGAGACATCAGTACCCAGAACAACCACCTCTGGCCATAATAACGGGCTTGATACGCATCGGCATTGAGTCAAGAGCTCGGATGGCGTGTACAGGTACAGCTGCCCATGCAGCTTCAACACGATACCACAGTTCATCAGGAGTAGTGGCTGGTGTACTGTGACGAGCCAGTTGCTCAGCCACCATTGACCAGACGTTTTCAGTTGGTGAGAGATCTGGAGAATGTGCTGGCCAGGGCAGCAGTCGAACATTTTCTGTATGCAGAAAGACCCGTACAGGACCTGCAACATGCGCTCGTGCATTATCCTGCTGAAATGTAGGGTTTCGCAGGGATCGAATGTAGGGTAGAGCCACGGGTCGTAACACATCTGAAATGTAACGTCCACTGTTCAAAGTGCCGTCAATGCGAACAAGAGGTGACCGAGAAGTGTAACCTGTGGCACCCCATACCATCACCCTGGGTGATACGCCAGTATGGCGATGAGGAATAAATGCTTCCAATGTGCATTCACCGCGATGTCGCCAAACACGGATGCGTCCATCATGATGCTGTAAACAGAGCCTGGATTCATCCGAAAATATAATGTTTTGCCATTCGTGCAGCCAGGTTCGTCGTTGAGTACGCCATCGCAGGCGCTCCTGTCTGTGATGCAGCGTCAAGGGTAACAGCAGCCATGGTCTCCGAGCTGATCGTCCATGCTGCTGCAAACGTCGTCGAACTGTTCGTGCAGATGGTTGTTGTCTTGCAACCGTCCCCATCTGTTGACTCAGGGATCGAGACGAGGCTGCACGATCCGTTACAGCCATGCGGATATGATGCCTGTCCTCTCGACTGCTAGTGATACGAGGCTGTTATGATCCAGCACGGCGTTCCGTATTACACAGCGATTCCATATTCTGCTAACAGTCATTGGATCTCGACCAACGCGAGCAACGATGTCGCGATACGATAAACCGCAATCGCGATAGGCTACAATCCGACCTTTATCAAAGTCGGAAACGTGATGGTAAGCATTTCTCCTCCTTACACGAGGCATCACAGCCACGTTTCACCAGGCAACGCCGGTCAACTGCGGTTTGTGTATGAGAAATCGGTTGGAAACTTTCCTCATGTGAGCACGTTGTTGGTGTCGCCACCGGCGCCAACCTTGTGTGAATGCTCTGAAAATCTAATGATTTGCATATCACAGCATCTTCTTCCTGTCGGTTAAATTTCGCGTCTGTAGCACGTCATCTTCGTGGTGTAGCAATTTTAATGGCCAGTAGTGTACAAAAGTACTTTTCCGTTTGAAACTTGAATAACACTTTAATCCCACTCGACGATATTGACTGCTTTAGCTTAGGTCCCGAACTGGGGGGAGTGCTTCCATGCATGGCTGTATATTGACCTCAGTGCGAGCGCGCTGCTGTGCTGAGGGAGGGGGCATATCTTTAGGTGCGCCTCCCCTTCGTCTGCAGTGAGACGTCGGTGATGTCTGTGGTAGCGATGAGCGTTCCCGACTGTTATGTGGCGCCTCGATTTCTGGACGATACCAAAGATGAGCAAAATCGGCGATCTGTTGGGTGAACGCTTCCCGTGTTGCGTTGTTAAGTTGTACATCTCGCGTCACTAAACACAAGAGCGCACTAGGGCAGAGAGGGTGGCGGCGGTGCGACTAGCGCGCTGCGTTGCGTGTGTGGCTGTGCTGCAAGTGTGGGCTGTGCCGCAGGTGGGGCCGCCATGGGCGACCGGCGCATGTCGACGTGGGACCAGCTGGCCGTGGAGGCGGCGCTGCTGCACATGGCCGGCCACGACTCCAGGACCAGCCGCCGCAGCAGGCGGCCCTCCGCGGTGCGTATCCACACCACTTCTATGTGCCTGCTCGCCGCTGTGCCTCTAGACTTACCAATATGCGCTGCTGAGGTGCATAGAGGCAGTTTATGGCGGGTCATGGCCCATCAAACATAGGCCGGTGTGGGGTGGAGCGTACACCATTAAGTCAAGTAGTGGTTTTGACTTTGTACATATGTAGTATTTGTGTTTTCCTTTTTTTCATTTATAAATGAATAGCTATTGTGTTCTTTTAATCATTGACAAAGGTCTTCTTACGCACTTGTGGGTTTTATTGTTCTGAAGAAGGTGTAGTTATCTACGCCGAAACCTAGGTTAAGACTAGGTGCTTTTTTCGCAATCGAGGCGGGTTTCTAGTTTTTTAAAATATAAGGATGAATGTCAAACATAATTTCAGCACTAACACTGTGGTTGAGATATCATACAAAATCATTGTTTAATAGATTTTGTAAATAACACAGGTCAGGTTTGAAGTGTAATTACGTGTTATTTTTGCAATAATTTATGTAGTATTAATACATACATAGTCACTGTCGCCAACGCACAGTCCAAGCGCTGAACAAAAAACTCTCTGTTCCTGCACAGATTCTTAGAACATAGCTTTGATCATGCTCTTTTGTTCATTTACATTTTGTGAAGAACATGGAAGTTGTTGCCTGTGGCTAAATTTGTGAAGTGCTGTGAAATTAATGTGACTGTAAAACATATCTTATGTTTTCCAAAACGATGTGTACAGCGAGAACAAACGATCAGATACTAATAACTGTAAGTAATGCAACTAACTCGATCCCTTAATGTGAATAACTCTCGCTACATTCAGTGCTTATGTGTTGCGTCCATACATTTGCCACTGCTACACGACCCCCACAATCCTGAAGACATGCGATAACTATGTACTATCTGATGATGAACCGCTAGGCGATACGAAACCGGCAATGGAAAATAAAAACTGAATAATAAAACAAAGGCTACTGGTTGCAGTAATTTGTTGACTACTGGTTGCAGTAATTTGTCGAAACCTTTATTCATCACAGCCGCGGTGTTCCACATTCGTAACGGATAAAGGTTTTACTGTCGAACTAGTGACGCCTGGTGCATATGCAGCCCCGATTATTATTTCCGGCTGACAGGTAGACCATGCAATAGGGGCTATGACTTATGTCACAAGATATGGCATCCCTCCCTCCCCTCCCCCACCAAACCAAGGAAGAGTGAAGCAGCTTCTTCTACATCTACTGCTATGGGCGGACGAGGCCCACTGCATGCTGACCTCCATGCTTTCCCAGATGGGTTATGGTAGGACGTCAGTATCAAATCTCTTTCATTTTTATTGGGACTCATTAAAATGATTGACTGAAGTTCCTCAGCAGTGGCATACATTGATGCGTACTGGGTATGATGAAATACAAAGGCGAGGTCAATGATTACAATGTTGCGAAAAAGTACTTCTCCAAAATGAATAAGTTACTTAGCTTTTCTTCTCAGGGTAGCCTTCTCGAAGTTTCTTTTAACTGGCTGCGCACTGTTATATGGTTATTTCCTACTTAATGTGGAAAAATACAGGTTTGTTTAAACCATGCATTAAGTTTAGAAATCTTACGTTGTGGAGTTTTTTTAATCTTCGTTACTTATTGCTTCAGAATACCACAGCACATCAGAGGAAAAAAAGAGTTGAAAACTACGCCGCCTAAACGACTGCTTTCCCACACTTTGGGGGTCAACAGCCCTCTCAATTTAAGAACACAACTTCTACTAGAACACAACGTTATTAATATGCACCAAACAGTTATATAAGAATGACCTGCGATGCAAAGCTCGCAGCATGAAGATATTACAGTGTGTCGTTTACAAGGTGTCCCAGGAGTAAGCATCAGTATTCAGGGATGTGACAGGAACGATCATTCGAAGCAAAGAAGTCTATTAAAGATGGACATAAAACGCATATCTTAAGAGGTACGAGCATTTGTTCAATAGAAAAGATGTGTTTCGCGGTTGCCAAGCTGAACAAGTGCTTAAAGCTCTTAAGACATGCACTTTAGACCCCATGGTTACTGGCCGTTTTTCCTGGTTTTGGTCCACACTACCACCCCTCAGAGTATGGAAAGCAAATATGTAGCACTAGAAGAGATTTGTTTCACAATATCGAAGACGGGTAAGTGCTCATAGCTTTTCAGGTATGCATTTTAGAGTCAGTGTTTACTAGGCTTATTTGCTTCGAATAATCATTCCTGTCGTAATATTGACCATTCGCCCTGGGATGCCCTGTATACATCCAAAGAGAGTCGTATGTGATTCGTGCAATTCATATTTACTTTAGGAATATTTTCTTACTGTCGTCCAAGAAAGTTACGGAAACAACAACAATAATAATTTTCGAACGTATTATCAACATTTGGATAAATATGTTTATCACAACTTTCCAGTGTCATTCATTTTTAGTTTGAAATAACTACTTATTGCACGTTTTTATTATTGAGCATAAGTAAAACAGTCCTTTATTTTTTAGTTTAATTATAAATAGAAAAGCAAAACTTTGTGTCTGTAACATAGTCACTGGGTTGTTTGTCGAGAAGTAAATTAAAGAAAAATATATGGCGCTGATTAGTTTCATTACTAGCACTGGGAGACTGCTACAGCAGTTCAGTGGCACACTGTTCCCCTTGCATGGTAGAAGTGAGTCTTCTCCTGAGACTGATAATGGTTTGTAGTTTCTTAAATGAGGAAAGGCACCATACTGTAGCTGGATCTGGCACGTGTGTTCATGAGGGATAGCCTCTCTGCACTCAGTATGACACACGTTGCGTTTCCCAATCTGCAGATCAGAGTCGCAGGATACCATTCTTTCTTCCTGTGATGCACATATGAATAGGATATTTTGCATCAACGTCAAAATATTGCTTCCTGCTATGAAAAGAAATGGCACACCTGATCATCGGAGCTCAGTTCGAAGCGAGACTAATATCACTGAAGACAATTATACTCCAGTCACTGAGATTCCAGGCCGGAGATGTATCTGGAGACGACAGAGACAATAGTGGGATACCAAACTGTCGTTGGTTATTCAGCCCAACAACCGGGAGTAATGGTCAGGGGTGGCATTTCAGTTGGTTGCAGGATATCTTTGGTGGTCATCCGCGGCACCTTTACAACACAGCGGTACGTCGACGATGTTCTACGCGCAGTTTTGTTGACCTTCATAGGAAGGTACTTTGGACATACATCTCAGCAAGGTAATGCCCACCCACACATGGCGAGAGTTTCTGCTGCTTGTCTTCGTGCTTTGCCAAACCCTACGCTGGCCAGGAAGACCGCCGGATCTCTCCCCAATTGAGAACGTTTGGAGCATTATGACCAGAGCCCTCCAACTAGCGATCTAACTCGCTAGTTGCACAGAATTCGGCACGATATTCCTCAGAAGGGCATCCAACAACTCTATCAATCAGTGCCAAGTCGAATAACAGGTTGCATAAGGACTAGAGGTGGACCAACATGTTATTGCCTTGCTTAATTTGTGGAGCTCTTTCTCGTAAATAAATGATTCAGTGTTCCTGAATTTCTAGTCATTTGTTTGTCTGGTCATGTATATCTCATCTATCAGATAATTCATTCGTGGTGAATCTTTTTTTTTCCTTTTTTTGTCTTGGAGTGTATTTCCGATATTGCTTCTTCGATGTAGAGATTGAATCGTAGGGGCGAAAGACTGCATCCCTCTCTTACACCCTTTCTAACCCAAGCACTTTGTTTTTGGTTTTCCAATCTTATGTTCCATCGCAGTTGTTGTATATTGCATGCTTGATCTATTAGGCTCACTGTGCGATACTTTTCGCACTTTTCTGCTTTTGCTATCTTCAGAATAGTGTGGACGATATTTTTCCGGAAGACTGATGCTGCATCACTAGTCTCATAGATTCTACACACCAACTTGAATAGCCGTTTGGTTGCCACTTTCCACAATGACTTTAGAAATTCCAAATGTTATCTGTTCCTTATGCCTTAGTCGACCTCAAGTCGTCCAGAGCTCTTTGAAATTTCCGTGTCATCCATATCTACTCCAATTTCTTCTTGTGTCACGTCATCAGACAAGCCCTCCCCCACATAAAGGCCTTCAATGTACTCTTTCCACCTATCCGCTATGGCTTCTTCGTTTAGCAGTGGAATTCCCATTGCACTCTTAACACTACCGCCCTTGCTTTTAATTTCAACGAAGACTATTTTGAGTTTTCTGTGTTCTGTGCCCGTTCTTCCCATAACCATTTCTGTTTCGATTTCTTCACATATTTCCTGCAGCCTTGGCTGCCCGGCACATGCTGTCTATTTCATTCCTAAGTAATTTATATTGTTGTATTCCTGTCATTCCCTGAAAATTTTTGTATTCCCTACTTTCATCTGTTACCCAAAGTATCTTCGCAGTTTGTCTCTCCAAGTTCTGTGATTGCCCTTTGTAGAGATGTGCGCCCCTCTTCAACTGAACTGCCTATTCCGGTGTCCCTTATCGCAGTATCCACATGCTTGGCGAACTTTATAAACGTGTCTCATCATTCCTCAGTACTTCAATATTCCACTTCCTTCCACACTGGTTCTTTTGGGCGATTTCCTTAAACTTCAATCTACTCTTCATCATTTCTAAATTGTGATCTGAGTCTACACCTTCAGCTGGGTACGCCTTACAATCTAATATCTCATATCGGAGTCTCTCTCTGACAATGGTGCAGTCCAGCGGGAACCTTCCCGTGGCTCTGCGTCTTTTCGAAGCATACCTCCCCCACCGAGCGAGGTGGCGCATTGGTTAGCACACTGGACTCACTGTTGGGAGGACGGCGGATCAGACCACCGTCCGGCCATTCATATTTACGTTTTCCGTGATTTCCCTAAATCGCTGCAGGCAAATGCCGGGTTGGATCCTTTGAAAAGGCACGGCCGATTTCCTTCCCCATCCTTGACACAATACGATCTCGTGCCCCGTCCGTAGTGACCTATTTGTCGAAGGGACGTAAACCAAATCTTCCTTCCTTAAGTTTACGTCCTTCTCTTGTGACTTTTGAATTGAGTATTCGTTATTACCTCCCGAACTTTATTGCAGAACTCAGTTAGTCCTTCGCCTCTTTTATTCCTGCAGCCAAACCCATATTGTCCAGTAACCTTGTATTCTATTCCTTCGCCCACAAACGCATTGTAATCCACCTTGTCTGATACATTTTCATCTCCATTTACATACTGAATTACCCGTTCTACTTCCTCATATACCATCTCTATCTCTTCATCTGCTGCTTGCGACATTGGCATGGCTTCGTACAGTGAAAGTCTTCGGCTGACATTGCTCATGAGATTTATTCAAAATGTAAGCAGTGGTTGGGTCGAATCCGAGACGGAGGATGTTTTTATTAGCAGTCAAAGACTCTATCCCCCTGTTTCTTCGTGTTGTTCGTTGTTATTCTCGGCATTTGATCTAAGCGGGCGTCACTTGACGCCCCTTCAAGCTGAATGCTTCAATCAGTTTTTTTACACTGAAGAGTCAAAGAAACTGGTACACCTGCCTATTATCGCTTAGGCCCCTGCGAGCACGCAGAAGTGCCGCAACACGACGTGGCGTGACTTCGAGTAATGTCTGAAGTAGTGCTGGAGGGGAGCTAACACCATGAATCTTGCCGGCCGGGGTGACCAGGCGGTTCTAGGCGCTACAGTCTGCAACCGCGCGATCCTGCCTCTGGCATAGATGTGAGTGATATCCTTAGGTTAGTTAGGTTTAAGTAGTTCTAAGTCTAGCGGACTGATGACCTCAGAAGTTAAGTCCCATAGTGCTCAGAGCCATTTGAACCATTTGAACCATGAATCTTGCAGGGCTGTCCGTAAATCCGTAAGAGTACGTGGGCGCGCAGATCTCTTCTGCACAGTACGTAGCAAGGTATCCCAGATATGCTCAATAATGTTCATGTCTTGGGGAGTTGGTGGCCAGCGGAAGTGTTTAAACCTAGAAGAGTGTTCCTGGAGCCACTCTGTAGCACTTCTGCACGTTTGGGGTGTCACATTGTCCTACTGGAATTGCCCAAGTTCGTCGGAATTCACAATAGACATGAATGGATGCAGGTGATCAGACAGGATGCTTACGTAAGTGTCACCTGTCAGAGTCGTATCTAGACGTATCACGGTTCCCATATCACTCTTGCTGCATACGCCCCACAACATTAACGAGCCTCCATCAGCTTCAACAGTCCCCTGCTAACATGCAGTGTCCACGGGTTCATGAGGCTGTCTCCATACCCGTACACTTCCATCCGCTCGATAGAATTTGAAACCAGACTCGTCCGACAAGGCAACATGTTTCCAGTCATCAACAGTCAAATGTCAATGTTGGTAGGCCCAGCCGAGGCGTAAGTCTTTGTGTCGTGCTGTCATCAAGTGCACACGAGTGGACCTTCGGCTCCGAAATCCCATGTCGATGCTGGCCCAGTATTGAAATCTGCAGCAATTTGCGGAACGCTTACACTTCTGTCACGGTGAACGATTCTCTTCAGTAGTCGTTGGTCCCGTTCTTGCAGAATCTTTTTCCGGCCGCAGCGATGTCGAAAATTTGATGTTTTACCGGAATCCTGATATTCACGGTACACTCGTGAAATGGTCGTACGGGAATATCCCCACTTCATCGCTACCTCGGAGATGCTGCGTCCACCGCTCGTGCGCCGACTGTATCACCACGTTCAAACTCACTTATATCTTGATAATCTGACATTATAGCAGCAGTAACCGATCTAACAACTGCTCCAGACCTTGTTGTCTTCTATACACGTTGCCGACCGCAGCGCGGTATTCTGCCTGTTTACGTATCTCTGTTTTTGAATACGCATGCCTATACTAGTTTCTTTGGAGCTTCAGTGTATTACAGAGGATAGACAGCCCTCTGACCGGACGCGCTGAGCTGCTGTGTTGTCTACTGATGCCATATTACAGCTGATGATGCACAGCACTTACGAATGGGATGAGAGTTTAATCTAATATCCGTTACGTATTGAACGTCACAAAATTTGACAAATATCGAACTTATGCTTGACGGCGTAACGCTTTTCATCTTCCTAAGTGTACGAATCAGCATCCCGCCCCGTCAGTAAAACATTTCCAAATAAGTGAGAAGCTTAGAAACGTGTACCAGCAAGTGAACGGAAGTGTGTGAGACGCGAGGCGCTGTTACAGGCGGCGCAGTAGATATGAGGCACTCTTCTGACAGAGAAGAAACACGCGCCAGCATGTCGCCGCAAGGAGCGCTCTGACGTTGGAGAACAGTAGCTCACTCAGCAGATGCCGGGTTCCCCGCTCTGGGGCGCACTGTTTGGTAAACACCACGACCTGAGGCCGCTGATTGGCGCGTCACAACCTCCTCTGCCAAAATAACCTCCGCTAACGTGACGGACGAACACGTTGATCGGCGGCCGGACTGGCCGAGCGATTCTAGGCGCTACAGTCTGGAACCGCGCGACCCATACGGTCGCAGGTTCGAATCCTGCCTCGGGCATGGATGTGTGTGATCTCCTTAGGTTAGTTAGGTTTAAGTAGTTCTAAGTTCTAGGGGACTGATGACCTCAGAAGTTAAGTCTCATAGTGCTCAGAGCCATTTGAACCATTTTTTGAACACGTTGATCCTGCGCCGCGACGTCACACTGATCGCTCGCGGAATTATTATTTTTTTATCCAGAACGATCTAGTTAGGTTTCTCTAACGATTTTCTCTTACAGGATGGGATCAACATCACTGCAGAGACGTAACTCTTACTACACAATGAATGTCCGTTTTGCTTCCAACGTCGGGCGATGTCAAACTATTTTCGTTCTTCTTTTAGCCTGGTGTGCTAGCGCAAACAGTTGTACCGTCCTTGCCGGCCGAAGTGGCCGTGCGGTTAAAGGCGCTGCAGTCTGGAACCGCAAGGCCGCTACGGTCGCAGGTTCGAATCCTGCCTCGGGCATGGATGTTTGTGTTGTCCTTAGGTTAGTTAGGTTTAACTAGTTCTAAGTTCTAGGGGACTAATGACCTCAGCAGTTGAGTCCCATAGTGCTCAGAGCCATTTGAACCATTTGTACCGTCCTTTCCCATCAGATAGCTTGCGCTATCTTTATTACTAACCGACTATCCTGTAACCCGGAAAACAATGCCAACTGCAGTTTGCCTATATGACGGATTCCAGAGACAAAAAATTGATTTTCAATATTTCACCTAATTATTGAGTGAATTTAAAGATTTAAAATGCCGTCACAATTTACTCATTAAAGAGTATATTTTTAAGTTAATAGGTTAACATAATGAGACAGTGTCTTTATCACCGGGCAGCATTACTGACTTTAGCCGGCCGAAGTGGGCGAGCGGTTCAAGGCGCTTCAGTCCGGAACCGCGCTACCGCTATGGTCGCAGGTTCGAATCCTGCTTCGGACATCGATGTGTGTGATGTCCGTAGCTTAGTTAGGTTTAAGTAGTTCTAAGTTCTAGGGGACTGATGACCTCATAAGTTAAGTCCCATAGTGCTCAGAGCCATTTGAACCATTACTGACTTTTTTTTATCCAATATTTGGAAATGAGAGAGCTTAGTGACAAACAAAAAACTACGCACAATTTCAAAGCTTTAAATCCCCAACAAAACAATGAAAGGAAAAAAGTTTATGCCTAACTACTTTTTCTCAGTTCATGCTGTAAAATAACCGCATCGAGCTTAACATTTCAGATTGTTACTTCTTTACTAATACGCCTACTCGCGACACATTTTGGAGGCAGTATTCATATATATCACTGAATGTACCTGCAAAATTATATCGTTGTACGAAACATAGCTTAGGAAATACGACGGCGCAGACATTTAGTTACGTGAAAAGCTAGCTTCTGCTTAAAATGGCGCGCAGTAAAACATCAACATCGGGTATTACGTTTCAGTTTATTATTTCATTATTACTAATTACATCTGCAACACACCTTGCACTGTCTCTCTCCTAAAACTCGAGAGGCTCACTTTGTATGGTGTTTCGGCAGATATTCGTAATTTCGTTTTTGCAGTTCGCAGATGGAATCAGCCCAAACAAACACTGCTCATCTCAGGTTTCATGCGACGCACAGTGGCAACGGAAGCCGTCTGTTTGTTTCCAGTTACAAAGAAAATGCGTTTCAAACCAGAATATTAAGCGCCCATTCAATAGAGCTGTGAGACATGGACAACTCTTGCTAAACATGGACCCCGACTGAACTGCTTCCATCTCCGTTGTCCCTGGAGCATTCTTCAGATCTCTTGGAAGGATAGAGTACCCAACACCGAAGTATTACGGCTCGCAAGCACAACCAGCATTTGTGCACTCTTGAGCCACCGACGTCTAAGGTGGCTGGGACATGCCAGGCGCGCGGATCCTGAACGAATACCGAAGAAAGTGCTATACGGATAACTTGGGGTTGGTGTGAGGCCAGTAGGAAGACTGGACATTCGCTTCAAGGACGTCTGCAAGAGAGATCTGACCAAGGCCAGCATCGATCCAAGTCAGTGGGAAAATACAACTGGTGACCGTGTCAAGTGGCGACAAGCCGTATGCAGTGGGGTTCAGCTTGCAGAGAACGAACGCATGCAAGAAGACATCAGGAAGAGGGCAAGACGGGGGGAGAGAGCGGCCTCTGGTGAAGTCGTTCACATTTCAAGTGCCCAAACTGCAGTAGAGACTGCCACTCTTGAGTGGGACTTTTCAGTCATAGCAGATGTTGCAGAGTCTGAAACAACTGTGCTACACCATCATCCTTCGAGAATGGACGGATGCTGATGAATGAGATCTGGAAAACGCCTTTGATAATGTTATCTGGAAAGAAATGATCAACGTGCTAAAGAAAGCAGGTCTAAAATACGAAGACACCGGGTGTTGCTCAGCTTCTACAGTACACAGTACTGGCCATTAAAATTGCTACACCAAGAAGAAATGCGGATGATAAACGGATATTCAGTGGACCAATATATTATACTAGAACTGACATGTGATTACATTTTCACGCAGTTTGGGTGCATACATCCTGAGAAATCAGTACCCAGAACAACCATCTCTGGCCGTAATAACTGCCTTGATACGCCTGGACATTGAATCAAACAGAGCTTGGATGGCGTGTACAGGTACACCTGCCCATGCAACTACAACACGATACCACAGTTCATCGAGAGTAGTGCCTGGCGTATTGTGAAGAGCCAGTTGCTCGGCCACCATCGACCAGACGCTTTCAATTGGTGAGAGATCTGGAGAATGTCCTCGCCAGGGCAGCAGTCGAACATTTTCTGTATCCAGAAAGGCCCGTACAGGACATGCAACATGCGGTCGTGCATTATCCTGCTGAAATGTGGGGTTTCGGAGGGATCGAATGAAGAGTAGAGCCACGGGTAGTAACACATCTGAAATGTAACGTCCACTGTTCAAAGTGCCGTCAATGTGAACAAGAGGTGACCGAGAAGTGTAACCAATGGCACCCCATACCATCACGCCGGGTAATACGCCAGTATGGCGATGTCGAATACAGGCTCCCAATGTGCGTTCACCGCGATGTCGCCAAACACGGATGCGACCATCATGATGCTGTAAACAGAACCTGGATTCATCCGAAAAAATTACTTTTGCCATTCGTGCACCCAGGTTCGTCGCTGAGTACACCATCGCAGGCGCTCCTGTCTGTGATGCAGCGTCAAGGGTAACCGCAGCCATGGTCTCCGAGCTGATAGTCCATGCTGCTGCAAACGTCGTCGAACTGTTCGTGCAGATGGTTGTTGTCTTGCAAACGTCTCCATCTGTTAACTCAGGGATCGAGACGTGGCAGCACGATCCGTTACAGCCATGCGGATAGTATGCCTGTGATCTCGACTGTTAGTGATACGAGGCCGTTGGGATCCAGCACGGCGTTCCGTATTTCCCTCCTGAACCCACCGATTCCATATTCTGCTAACAGTCATTAGATGTCGACCAACGCGAGCAGCAATGTCGCGATACGATAAACCGCAGTCGCGATAGGCTACAATCCGACCTTTATCAAAGTCGGAAACGTGATGGTACGCATTTCTCCTCCTTATACGCGGCATTACAACATTTCACCAGGCAACGCCGGTTAACTGCTGTTTGTGTATGAGAAATCGGTTGGAAACTTTCCTCATGTCAGCACGTTGTAGATGTCGCCACCGGCGCCAACCTTGTGTGAATGCTCTGAAAAGCTAATCATTTGCATATCACAACATCTTCTTCCTGTCGTTTAAAATTCGCGTTTGTAGCACGTCATCTTCGTGGTATAGCAATTTTAATGGCCAGTAGTGTATAAGAACGAAGTGACTCTAATTAAGAATTTCCTTAAGGAACATGAAGTAAAAATTAGAAAATACGCGAGAGAAGGATGTATTATCTTTCCATTTATATTCGATGCTTGTGTCCAAGAAGCTGTCGACCACTTTCGCGAATCAACTCAGGTAGGTATCAAAATTATTGGGCGGAAGACAGACATGTTATTTTACGCAGATGATATTGCTGCGGTCACGGAGACGAAAGAAGTTCTTGAGAAGGCCCACAGTACAATGGAAAGGATTTTCTGTAATCAGTATGGTATGAAAATAAACAAGAGAACCACTCAAGTCGTGTGTAGTGTCTGGACAATAGGAAAACAGAAGGGGAGACGGCTAGAAACCATGGAGTGATTCTGAGCTATAGAAGAATGATGAAAATCAGCTGGAGAAGCTGAGTTGCAAATGAAGGGGTGCTGAGAAGAGTACAGAAAACCAGATCTCTCTGGAGGCACATCTAACCAAGAAGAGACGAAGTCGTAGGACGCAATGTAAGACATGATAAAATCATTGGTGCAATGACAGAAAGAGCTGTTGAGAGAAGGATTCGCCGGGGATGTCGCACATGCAGCAAAAGTCAGTGAGTTATGCATGGGGAAATGAAAAGGAAGAAATGAAATGATCCCCCTTCCGCGGGAGTTCGGTCGCAGAGGTGCGAGTCTTATTGCAGGTGACGCCACGTTGGGCGACTTTCGTGTCAGTGATGATGAGAAGACGATGAGGACAGCCCAACACCCAGTCCACTAGCGGAGAAAAATCTCCATCCCGTCCGGGAATCGAACCGGCCCCGCTGCATGGAATGAAAAGGAAACCAGACAGAAGAATGGAATGGCGTACTGCTACAAACCCATCTCAGGGATGGACACTAAAGAAGAAGAAGAAGACGAAGAAGAAGAAGAAGAGCGAGAGAGATACAATATTTTTGTGTTTTGTGAAATATGGTTCAAATTGCTCTGAGCACTATGGGACTTAACATCTGAGGTTATCAGTCCCCTAGAACTTAGAACTACTTAAACATAACTAACCTAAGGATATCACACACATCCATGCCCGAGGCAGGATTGGAACCTGCGACCGTAGCGGTCACGCGGTTCCAGACTGAAGCGCCTAGAACCGCACGGCCACTAGCGGCCGGCTTTGTGAATATTTAGATTTACATTTTTGAACATTTAAATTAAGTTGCCAGTCTCTGTACCACTTTGCAATTCCCTCAACATCTGGACATTTCTGCACAGCTTTTCATCTTATACTTCATTGTAGCTAATTGTATCATTTTCGAAAAAAATTTGAGATTCCTATCTATGTTGTTGTTTAGATCACTACTGTACAATAGGAACAGTAAAGGTTCTAACAAAGTGCCCTGTGACACCTCTGATGTTACTTCATTTTCTGTTAATCACTCTGCATCCGAAATTAACACGCTGCGTCCACCCTGCCAAGAAATTCGTCAGTCCAGCTACACATTTCATTTCATATCCCGTAGGGCTGTATTTTCGTTGGTAAGTATTGGTGTCATATTTCGTTGAAAACTTTCCAAAACTCCATAAATACTGCTTAGACATGTTTTTCTTGATCCGTGGCATTCCCTATGTCGTTTGAGAAGAGCGCTAGTTAAGTTTTGCATGACTAGTGTTTTCGGAATCCATGATGGTTGACACCAAGAAGATTATGTTGTTCGAGTTACCGTATTTTGTTTGAGCTCGGATTATGTTATATGAATGTACGACAGATAGATGTTAATGATATTTAGTGGTTGTTCTTTTGGAGCCGTTTCTGCTACCCTTTGCGCTTAATACCAGTGCTTTCTTCCAACTAACGGACCCAGCATTCTGTTCGGGGGTTGTACGGTATATTGTTGTCACGGTATATCTTCGTTAGGACAGGGGATATCTCAGCTGTACAGTATTTGACAGGAATTCCATCAGGGACTCGGGTATTTTTCAGTTTTAGTACCAACACACTTAGATTTCTGAAGAGCGGTGGATTTAACTGTAGATTACTTACAAAGAAATTAGAGGCCTATGTAATGTCAAGGTTATGGTTCAAATGGTTCGAATGGCTCTGAGCACTATGGGACTTAACTTATGAAGTCATCAGTCCCATAGAACCTAGAACTACTTAAACCTAACTAACCTAAGGACATCACACACATCCATGCCCTCAAGGTTATCTCTTTTCAGCTTCTGTCCACATTTTTAATCAACTGCAGAGACGTAGTAACCACTGCTGTGTCATATTATTATGGCCACATGCTACTATCCTGAGTTACCAATGTATTCAGCTTGCAAAGTAGGCAAAATGTGTCATTAAGGAACGGATACATTTTCATGTGTACCTGAAGTCTTGCTGTCTGAAACATTTTCCATAACTAGTGGAGGGGTACACACAGCAATTGAGATGGCCGGCCGCTGTGGCCTAGCGGTTCTAGGCTCTACAGTCCGGTACCGCGCTGCTGCTACGGTCGCAGGTTCGAATCCTGCCTCGATCATTGCTTTGTGTGCTGTTCTTAGGTTAGTTAGGTTTAAGAAGTTCTACGTCTAGGGGACTGATGACCTCAGATATTAAGTCCCATAGTGCTTAGAGCCATTTGAACCATTTCTTTATTGAGGTGGCGCTACAAATATACGACTCATTCACAATCAGAGAAATGGGAAATATTTGGAAGTGCTTGTAGTTTAATGCAGCTATTTACGCACACTTGTAACCGAGTCAAAAAGAGCATTTTTTTCTGATGCCTTTCATCTTCCCTGGGAAAGGCTATCTTCATGCATTACTGATGTGATATGGACGACTGATAGGCGATCAAAGGTGAAGTTTGTTTTCCAAGATCTTCTAGTTATGGATGGCTATGCCGACGTATTACATAGCTGGGA
This sequence comes from Schistocerca americana, assembly GCF_021461395.2. NCBI lineage: Eukaryota > Metazoa > Arthropoda > Insecta > Orthoptera > Acrididae > Schistocerca > Schistocerca americana. The sequence goes on along the minus strand of NC_060121.1, from coordinate 406,018,615 downwards.
AATAACCCGTCTGTACATTTACAGTTTTGTTGCCTTCCTTGCATGTCTTTCGTGACTGCATTTACTTCAATTACTTAGTGACAGTGACATCTACTTTCAGCCTTATGGAAAGATGATTGTGTTTTAAATGCCTTAATATAGTCAGGATAAGATAACAAAATAAAGTAGGGCTATGGCAGAAACTGAAAGAACTTTCTCTCACAGGACATGAAATCTGCACGGTACGGCACACACAGTTACTTACCCATCCATCCACGCACACACACATTTTATATGTGTACATGAAGTGTGTCTGTGTGGATATATATATTATAGGGTGTCCCAGTGAAGTCAAAAATCCTTTGAGTTGTTAAGCGGCGTCATATTCCCCTCTTCAAACTTCAACAAACTTCGACTTTTCGACCCATTTTTGGGATCTTCTTCACTAGTCTTCTGGTATCCCCAGGTGGATGAACTGACTGAGTGCATGATGTTGAGGCACTTCATTGTCCATCAAGATCTCCAGTTCTTTCCCCTACAGACCATTGGTTGGACCTTGCCCTACTCCATCCCAGATTCAATATCGATGATATTCGGTGCCAGCTATTAGCTCAAGATAATTAAGCTTTTTATCAATATGTTTGATCTTTCAATTTCTTTTATTTCTGTTTTGTGTTTCTTAAATGAGGAAGAAAAAAATGTGTCTGTGGAATCTTATGGGTCATAAGTCCCTAAGCTTACGCACTACCGAACCTAAATTAGCCTAAGGACAAACACACACACCCATGCCCAAGGGAGGACTCGAATCTCCGCCGGGACCAGCCGCCCAGTCTATGACTGCAGCCCCTAGACCGCTCGGCTAATCCCACGCGGCTAAATGAGGAAGAAGCTTTTGAACTATTTAATTTTAAAATAAGCATCCCCTGTGCTAAATGGAGAGCGTACCTTACTCTGTCTCTACATAATAGCTAGCGGCTGTGTGTTTATCATCTTATCGGTCGCACTCTCCATAGAAGCCGGTGGTTTTCCTGTCTATAGCCATATTGCACCGCGTGTATAAACTTCTTCCCAACTTGATCACAAGTAGTTCATTTCTGGAGCTATAAATACTACAGTGACTAAAGAAAAAACAACATTAGGATTTAAGGATAATGTTAGTTCAGATGGACACGTCATATCCAGCCAACCATATGGGAAAGCCATAAAAGCTGAACGTCGATCTCAAGTTACACACCTAGAGGACAAGGAACATACTGCTGCAGTTTCGCGCCTGATCAAAAAACATCCTCTAAGTAGTGATGCATTTCCAGGTACCTCTGCAGTACTTAATACATCAACTTATTGTGAGGATGTATATAGAGCGTTTGATTCAGCCGACATACCTCTTCCGAAGGTAAATAAACCGATGTAAGGAAATTTTCTCTCTAAATGTTCAAGTCTTGACACTCCTGAAGAATCAACAACAAGAATCTACAACAAATTCGTTCCGTGTGTGCAAAGTTGGGTATGTTATTGTTGAGGTACTAAAAAAACGATGAAGTGATTTCGAAGAAGTTTTCTGCTAACAAGGTAAGAAATGGTTACTATGAACTATGTGACAGTTGCAAGATTATTTAACGAAGCAATACAAATTTTGTGGCGATATGGTATGAAGTTTGACAATGTTTTACTGTTAACGACAGATGCTGCAGCATATATGAAGATGGCAGCGGCCGGCCTTGTTAGTTATCCAAAAATGATCCATGTTACATGCAATGCGCATTGTTTACACACGCTATATGAAGAAATTGGAGCCGGCCGTTGTGGCCACGCGGTTCAGGGCGCTTCAGTCCGGAACCGCGCGACTGTTACGGTCGCAGGTTCGAATCCTGCCTCGGGCATGGATGTGTGTGATGTCCTTAGGTTGGTTTGATTTAATTAGTTCTAAGTTCTAGGGGACTGATGACCTCAAATGTTAAATCCCATAGTGTTCAGAGCCATTTGAACCATTTGAAGAAATTGGAGCAGTATATCCCAATGTGGAAAGACTGATTTATAATGAGCCGGCCGAAGTGGCCGAGCTTTTCTAGGCGCTGCAGTCTGGAACCGCGAGACCGCTACGGTCGCAGGTTCGAATCCTGCCTCGGGCATGGATATGTGTGATGTCCTTAGGTTCGTTAGGTTGAACTAGTTCTAAGTTCTAGGGGACTAATGACCTCAGAAGTTGAGTCCCATAGTGCTCAGAGCCATTTGAACCATTTATAATGGTAAAGTGGGTACTTTTAAGTCAGTGAGAAGAAATCACCACGCCCCACTTGTCACCCACCCCAGTGTTAATGTGGTGGGGAACTCGGCTTGCTGCAGTCGAGTATTATGCCGAAAATTTCGATCGTTTTGCCTCAGTAGCTAATGTACTGTGGACAAAGATGATGCAGCTTCAGTTGGAAACCTTCAGGAACTGTTAAGCGACAGTGTTAAAAAATGACTTGGCGTAAGAGGATCATTCCATTAGTCATGGCAGCTATGGTATATCGTGGGAACTTGTGCCGTCACCATAGTCGCAGTAAATAGTTTCGAAAGCCCATGGTAAACACTACCGAAATCAACCGACAAATTGCGACCGCACGCAAGGATGGCTCGCTACCAGCGGTTGAAACATTCAGTGTGAGGTTGACCGTGCTGCAAGATGGATCCTCCTCCACCAAGCCTGCTCACCAGACCTCAGTCCATGCGACTTCGACTCCATTCCACATGAAACCATTGCGTTGGAGGTGCTTTGCAAAGAGGACAGGATGTCCTCACGGCATTTCGGCAATAGGTGGCAAGCGTTGATGGCGATGCTAATGGCATTCATCGCCTTCCCCATCGTTGACAATGGTGCGCGTATGCACTGGGGGGCTATTTTGAAGCACAGTAGTTGATTTTGATTCATTTTTGTTCCATTTGTACTTGTGTGCAATAAATTTGCGCAGCGTTTCAACGCGTGTGTTTCATTTCGGCCTTTACCGTGATCTCTTGTACCGGAACCCTGTTTTATGTTGCCATTCATATACACACTGCCGTACCGGTTAATGCAGATCGTGGAATTCTCATGTTGTCGCGTTATGGCAATATACACCGCAGTTGTCATGAGTTTTGGAATGACTCTCGTATATAACTGCTAAATTGTGTTTCCTTTGCAGCAGAATTGACAGATATGAAAAGATAGGGATCCTTCTGTCAGAAACAGTTCAAACATTCATGACGTCGAAAGAAAAGTTAACACTCCTCGTGGATCTACAGAACAAATATTTCAAAATAAATTCAGACATGTGTTTGAGAACAATAGTAGGTTTCAACTATGTACAAAATTTGAGACGTGTGAGTTTTGCCATCAAGAAGAGACTATCGGTTTGCGTTTCAACGACGTGCCCTGCTATAAATTTGCGAGACTGGCATCTTGTAACGCGGAACGCTCCTCATCCCAGTGGAAGACAATGTGTCGGGGTAATCGTCAGTCATCTGTGATGGACAACTTGAGGATGAATCTCATTGTGTGTTGTAATTCTTCAGCAATCAGGGGGACATAGAATAAACTGCATTAGTTAATACTGCGTAGTGTTCATATTCACACGGATAAAATGAATTACAACTAAATATTTTTACTTTTTTGTCAGACATTTCAAGTATTTTTAAAACATAAAAAATAAATAATTTCCTGATCTTTACCACCTTAAAATCCGAGCGCTAGGAATTATACACAATACCATTTACTTACGAGAAGATTTTACAAGAATAAACATTCAGCAAAATCTGTCAAGAGCACGATCCTCCATTCATTCCAGGTAAAACCTCAAGTTTATTGGATGCATAACTCAGGAACTCGTCACTGCACATCCACGAGTGGGTCACAGACTGCCGGACATCTTAGACAAAGGAGACTCGGTGCTCCGGATTATAACGTAACACATCGTGTGACGAACCCACCCAAGAACGCAACGGGCAGTGACGAGCGCGTGGGTGGCCGCGCAAGGTTGGAAACAAAGATGAGTCGAAAGTAATCAATGAATTTGAAATCGGGTGACAGATTTGGGACCTTTTGACGGGAAACAAACCGCTGCTCTATCCATAAATAACATATTAATTTTATTTCGAAGCATCTAAAGATTAAACCACGAATTAAAGCATCTAAATAATTACAGAAACGAAAGAAACCTTGTAATAATAATTCATGGCAAATAGAGGAATCGAAATCTGTAAACGGATCTCGGCTAGCGCCATGTCGAGAGGAGTTAAGAAACTGTTCAAAAATGGCGTCGCCCGTTAAAAAGATTCAGCTTTAAACGGAGCGTCTTCTTGGACTTGAGGCGCTTACGAACACGGAACATCCCGCCGTCCCAGCGGCCGAGGCTGCGCCAGATTAGGAAACTTCTGAGGCAAAGAGGAAGCGGTAGGTCTATGGCCCAACAGACGACAGCTAGCTTCTTGATCACCCAGCAAGTTGGCACCGGAACTACTTTTTTCAGCCGTAGATAAACTAAAGTGAAGTGTGGACCAGCAGACAAAAGCCCTGAGTATCGCTGCTCCAGCCCATTCTGGAACGTCTTCTTGGAAGGTCCACTAACTACCGTCTCGCTCGCGACAGCCTATTGCCCACACGTACGTTCCGCCATGCGACGGTAAAACTTAACGATTCGTGACTTCGGGCACAGTCTGATAACGATGCTCGCATTCGATCGCCGTTTCCTTAGTTTGACGATCGCTTCGCAGTACTACGGGAGAGCAGCAGCGCTACCCATGCGGGTGAGGTTCGCCGAATTCTGTCCCCCCTCCACGCCCTTGCTTTTGCTGTCGAAACCTACTCTTCCCGAAGAGTTCTCAGTTACATTTGTGTAGCTACAGGTGAAAGCTATTTCTATATGTCCTGCTGTGAATATGTCTATGTCAGTGGAGGCTGCCCTTGGTTAAGATTAAGTTGTTCTGTGCTAATTCCAGAATATATCTCTCTGTGCTAATTCTATATATTTTTTAGTGTTGCGTTTTCTACCACCTTCTCCCAATATCCATTCAGATCAATGGCTCCCAGCACGTAGAGTGTAGTCCGTGCCTTCCCATGGCGTGGTAGTGGGTAGAATAATAAACCGCGATGGCCTATCAGTATTTATCTCGCCCACTAACTAGGGCAAACTCTTTTCATTCAGATCGCCTGGGATACGAAAAATGCGATAGTCAGTTTAGGGGTGGAAGCGCAGTATGTCTAGTTTAAGGGGACCACACCCTGCCTATCTAATCCATGTTAATTTAGTCAAGTATTGGAGTCATTTCTGAAAAAACTATTTGATGCAGGACCTTAATATTTTTACTGTATGTTACATGATTCTAATAGTCAATTGTACTAGAATCTACTTTATCCATTTTATAGTTTTTAAGAAAAGCTTTTTTAAATTTATTAACGAAAAATATTAATTTTTTTCTGCGGAAAATATTTTTTTGTGAACTTCCTAATGGGAGAATATTAATGAATGTAGTGCCAGAGATGGCTTTTTATGTTATGCAGAGTCTCTGAAAATTTCATTCATTTATCTATGATAGTTTCTGATATAATTGGGCATACGTACTGAAAATTTTAGTTTGCGGGAAACTGACTTTAAAGAAAAAACTTTTGAAATTTTTTACTTACAGTTAATTAAAACTGTCCTGTTGCATATGATGGCCCTTCTTTGACCTCTAGTAGGTCTTCCAGCTTCTTCTTCACCTTCCTGGATGTTCGTCTTGCTTTCTTGGCCATATTAGATGCAGACCTGTCTTCATCGGCTATCCTCATTTTATCGCAATGTTGCAGCCCAGTGATCATATTTTCACCAGGATTAATACCCAGCTTTTTCAGTACCGAACACTTTCAAATAGTACCACAATTGAATGTAATAACAGCATCATGAACTCCTAGTTTCATTGTATGCATGCCTACAAATACAGATTTAGGAAGGCGGTTCCAAACTACGCTGTTGAGACATTCATTTGGGTTCTGTGTCTGCCCATGCAGACATTTCCTTATAAGGTCAGGGTGAGCCAAGTCTCTGAAAATAGGTTTAATTGCTGTAATAACAGCAGCAGGAAGAGAATGCTGGAGAGAATAAGATTCTCCAGTTGCCTGAGCCCTATTGTATTTGCACCACGGATTTTCTCCATGACATGGCTTATCATCAGTAGAGGACTTATGGAGGAATATGGCCCAAATATCTCTCTTCATTGCCTCCAGATTTTCTTTATATCTCCTAATTGCCTGCCCATAGTATACCTGCAAGTTTTCTATTTCAGTTTTAGTTAACCGACCCTGTCCAGTCAACAATTTTCCGTCTTCTAATTGTTTTCCTCTTACATCAACAATTAGTTTTCTCAGCCTTGTTCCCAAACGTTTTTGAAAATGGCCTACACATTCTATTTTGCTAATAATGGCATCTCCATATGGCTTAGAGTTGACAGTCGGTGACAGAAAAGTGGGCGTGGCACATAAACACACGTGGTAGGAAAATGCTCTTAAAATGTTTGAAAAAAATTTCAGAAATATCCTTTTCAGAGTACTTAAATAAAACCTTCATCTATAGAAATATGATGAAAACCAAAAATCGATTTTTTTCGACCTGAACCACGGTGTGGTCCCCTGAGGAAGGTGTAAAGTATGTGGACGGTTGCCTTGCAGACATCATTTCTTCGTCCTCAGTTTAGGCCAGCATCAGTGCGGAAAGATGGCACCGAGATTGTCAAGGATGCTGGGTGTAAGAGTAACTCACAGACGAAAAGATTAGCTCTAGATATGAAAAGGCAGGACATAGAATCAAACAAGTCGAACGATGAGTTAAAGCAAGGTGAATGCCACGCACGAGTGATATTGCGCCAGACCGCACACTTATATGCACTGCTGGCGTTCCTGACCGCAAAGAGATAAAAGGCACTCTGGAGCAGCTGGGTTGAGAGGGTCTAACAGCATTAAAAGAAAAAAAACTGTCACACGGTACGCTGTCTGATAGACGCACCCAGTAATCTAAAGGCGCACTGGAATCTTTAGGTTTATTCGCTTTCAGTTTAATGTTCCATATACAACAGGGGAACTATAAAGGACTATGCTGCACGTTAGGCAAAAGGTGTTTAGCTTCTTTCACAAAAAAACTATTCCTCTCTAAACTCGGACAGAAAACACAAAATTCTGTAAACCGCCATGTTACCAGCCAACATTATTCATTAATACTAGGTTCATCTTCAGAAACAACGTTTTTGGTGTAGTGACGTAAGCAATACAGTAACGACGGATCCTTGCGGAACTCTGATAATCGAAATACAAACTCAAGTTTGCAAGTAGGGAACGTCTAGAACGAAACACAATAAAGCAATAAAGACTGTAGAAATTCCTACAGGTCTTCGGCATTACAGAGTTAGTTTTTGTACAGTGTTTGACAGTAAGTTTAAGTTCCGACCTGCAGTTTTAGTATTTGACCTAAAATTAAGAGGTGACAGAGAAAAGTATCTGGCAGAATTATTTACAATTATAGTGTGTGATCCATGCCATATTTTAATGGACGGCATATCGAGCATTGCGAACACTTTCCCTCTCATCTTCCGTCATCGAAGTTGCATTCTAGAAATTATAATGAATTCTATAAAAAATCGATGTACTACGAAGGAACTATCCAAATGGGACGTAAATTGGAAGATGTGATGTACATGTACAGCGAAATAAATGATTATAATTTCACGTAAATTGGAGTATCTGTTCAAGTGAAAGAGTTTCACAAACTGTGAACGTCACTAACGCGATGGTCCGCCACTGACTCTTATGCAAGAAGTTATTCCGATTGGTATTGATTGATACAGTTGTTGGATGCTCTCCTGAGGGATATCGTGCCAAATACTGTCCGATTGGCCCGTTAGATCGTCGAAATCCCAAGCTGGTTGGAGGATCCTGACCAGAATACTCCAAATGTTGTCAATTGGAGAGAGGTCCGGCGACCTAGCTGGCCAAGGTAGGGTTGGGCAAGCACGAAGATAAGCAGAAGAAACTCTTGCCATATGCAGACAGACATAATCTTTCTGAACTGTAGGCCAAGGATCGCTTGCCATTAGGGGCAACAAAACAGGGCATAGAATATTGTCTACGTCCCATGGATGGCAACCAAAGGGGTCCTGCTATGAAAAGAAATGGCACCCCAGATCATCGCTTATGGTTGTCAGGCTGTATGGTGGGTGACAGTCAGGTTGGTATCCCACCATTGTCTGGGGCATCTAGAGACATCTAGAATTTCTTTGACTGGTATAAAATTGTCTTCAGTTATGAGTCCCGCTACGAACTGAGCTTCGATGGCCAGCAGGGACGTGTTTGGAGCCTCCACAGACAGTGTTCATCGCCCACCATAAAACCTCACAGCCTGGAGTGATGGTCTGGGGTGTCATTTCTTTTCATAGCAGAACACCTACGATTGCCATCCGTGGCAACGTTACATCACAGCGGTATGTCGACAATATCCTAAGCCCCGTTTTGTTGCCCTTCATGTCAAACCATCCTGGACTCCTCTTTCAGCAAGACAATGCCCACTCGCATACGGCGAGACGTTCTATTCCTTGTTTTCGTACTTGCTAAAACCCACCTTGACCAGCTAGGTCACTGGATCTCTCCCCAATTGACAATGTTTGGAGCATTACGGACAGAACCGTAAAAGGAGTTAGGGATTTTGTTGATCTAACTCGCCAATTGGACGGAATTTGGGACCATATGTCACCGGAGGACTTTCAACAACTCTATCAATCAATGCCAAGCCGAATAACTGCTTGCATATGGGTCAGAGATGGACGAACACGATACTGACTTGCTCAATTTATGAAGCCCTGCCTTTTGAATGAATCATCCATTTTTCTGAAACTGTAATCTTTTTGTGTCAGTACATGTACATCATATCTACCGATTTTCGTCCTATTCGTGTAATTCCTTTGTAGTGGGCTTTTTTTTGTCTTGATTTATCTGGCTGTGCTATGTAAATCATAGTCTGCGACCTATGTTACATTTTAGTGGATGGTATCTCGAGTATTACGAACATTTCCCCCCTCATCTTCCAACGTGTAACTTTCATTCTTGGAATTATAGTCCTAAACATTTCCATGATGCTCAACAATTCTCTTGTAGCTTCTTTCCTCGTGCTGCTTAAATGCACCTGTGCTGTAACTTTCAGGTCAATGTTTAATCTTCCCTTTTAGTGCTGTCTTGTAATGGTTCCTGATGTATGCACGAAATGGAAACTACAGTAAGAATCTGATGAAACTTTGAGTCGATATGTTGGTAAGTGTCTGTAGTATGCCCTACGCTCGCTCTTTTCAGTTCTGAGTGCACACCGACCACACCTAGAAAATAATGTCTCCCACAAAGTATCAGGCCCTGGTGAGAGATTTCGCCTGATGTCACGCAGACCCCATGACGTAACTGTCATGCATTTCCTTATTCACTAACGTTCTCGGCAGCGCTCTGCAGGGACAACGAAGATGCTCCTGCAGCGTTTTCTAAGGGAAGTGTTTGATCACACACCATACACCCAGTAATTGCATCCTCCTAAGTTTCATCTCTGCTCACATGAACTGCTGGCTATGAAAATAACATTTTGGCGCAGACAACGAGCTCTAAACCAGCTTAGAGATTGTCAGACGGCATAGGCGGCGGCCATCAATGCTGACGGTGTTGGAAGCTTGGTACAGTCTAAGTCGGAGCGGCGACTAAATAGAGAAGTAGCTGGAAGGTGTAGCTTACTATAGCAAATAAAACATTTTTGATTTTCGCAGTTCCTTCCATTTCGGCACCGATCGGATCTTACTTTTCGAACAGTCCTCGCACATTTGTTTAGAATACTTTCGTTGCCTCTGTCCGTCACCATCCTTTAACAGAACGTTTTTTATCTGGCTGATCCACCTGAATGTACAGCTCCGTTCTTTGTCGTAAATGGTATCATTCTCTTAAATATTTTTGGCAAACTTTGTCAGCAAAAGTACAGCAATCCATTTGCAGAACAGGAACTAACTACCTTCCTCCAATTTTCGAAGATTTAATGTATTCTTGAGCAGCTGTCATTAGTTGCCTATTTAGTATTTCAGCAAGTTGTAATGAAGTGTTCTCTGCCAGTTAGGCTGATCAGTATTTTGGAGGTAACATCTACAAATATTTCGTTTTGGAAGCCAGTGAGATATCTGAACGTTGTAATAACTCCCAATATTTAAATTCTGAGGGAGATATCAGAAACGATTAGAGACTCACGACCTCTTCAATGATGTTCAATTTCAGTCTTCCAAACACGTAAGATATTTAGTCGCTTGAAATTAAAGCAATAATTTCCTATTTTTGTGATTCCGACGGAATATTGTTACGAATATTCCAGTTATCACAAAATTTCGAACTTTATTACAGTTACATCGATTATGCACTATGCTGTGCTGACTGTGATTGCTATCTAAAATAAAAACGTATACAGTTCTGTGTCTGCAACACAACCACAACAGCATGTGATTGATCTACGGAAAACATGCGATTTTCCACTTGAGATTGGAGCTGAGATGCTGTTAGTTTTGCACCTGCAAGGCGCGACTTATCCCTTCGACCAGAAGACATGTTGCTACAAAAACTCTCCAAAGCTTTTCACTAATATCAGCTTTGTAATATATGCCTCCCACCTGATGATGTTGGTTTAACCGTCAAAACACGTAAGGAATTTGTTTCTGAAGCAGAATTATATATTTTAACAGTGGTTTTATTTATAATAAAATAATATTTGCTGCTGCCAGTCACGATTTCTCTTTAATCATTTTCTGCGTGACGCGTTTCACGCAACATCTTCAATAACTTTTTCTTGTTGTATGACTTTTGTAACTAATGTTCGCGATGTGTGAGCTGCTGGTCTTTTCTGGTGCCTTTATTGTAATATACACCGGCGCAATTTTTTAATTATTGGTGCATCTTCCCCTACAGAAATAGCGAATATGGAAATAACTTTTATTTACAGATTTCTTGTTGTGCTCCTATGTAGAACTCAAACACGTTATAATTCATTTGCACAGTTCACAGTACTCGTAAAACACAGAAACGTATAGTGACAAGCAGTCACAAATGTATGTTACTTACTGTCTACAGGGATATGATGGTCCAGATCGTTGACATAGTATGCTAACTTTCCTTAGTGCAGAGGCTGCTTTTCGTATATGGTAGAAATCATTAATTGCTCCCATCACTATTTCATTTGCTTATTTAAGCATACTGTCGAAGTATCTGAGAAAATTCTATGAGGCACTTCAAATTTTTTGTGGCGTGAATGTGTCTCCAGATCTTCCACCAGACCAATTTTATTATCTTTATTTAGTGAAAGGGTGCTTTAACATTTTGCTCTTCATCTTAATATGCTCCACTGACTAGATTTTTTAATCAAATTTTTATTATTTACAGATGTGACAAAATATAACTACAATATCTAATGGATAAAATTCTTCATAGTTAAACACATCATTTGTAAGAGTGTGCGATTGCAGCTAATACTGTCCAGAAAGTCATTAATATACATTTTTAGCGTAATGTTCCTATCACACTTCCCTAGGAGACCTGAAATTATTTATGTGTCTTTCGCTGAGCTCCGTGCTGCTGAACAACATACCATGTTCTGCATCTCGAGAAGTTTTCTGCTAGGTAGGAATCCTAGCAAGGTATTCCACTCACGCTGATTCCCTTTCGTAGTCATGGAAGCGGTCAATAAAATTCGAAAGCACGTGCTTGGCTCTTTGTATAGCTCTTAGGACGTGATACCTGATGAACGGGAGCTGATTTTCGAATGATTAGTGATTTTATATAGGTCAATATGGAAAACATTTAGTTCAAGGTGAATGTTAATTTCGAAATGAACATTAAGTTAGACTGATAAGATAAGACATGAGCAGGAAGAGTAAGAGATGTATTAGGAATACCTTTCACGGTTGCACAAGAAGCCATAGAGAGCGAAAACTGTAGGGGAAGGCAGAGACTGGAATATAACCGGCAAATAATTGCTGACGTTGGGTATAGCCGCTACGTTAAGATGGAGAGGGTGTCAAAGGAGAGAAAGCCATGGCAGGCCACATCTGGTTAAATCTGTTTTGGTGATCACATTGCAAAGTGTAGTTCATGGCTGATGGAAAACGCATACTATTAGTAAGCGATCTTTGTGCCTAGAAGAGCAAAAAATGTATTTGGAACTTTCTGAGATGCTCTATACACATTCTGCATTTGTTTTTTTTCGTCAGTGTTGCTTCTTAGGAGAAGAGACCAACGACTACAATAGAAAATAATATTGAGCAGTGCAGTTTCATTTGCTTTGAACGCTCAAAGAGCTCAATCGGTTTCTTTCTGTAGCACGACAGGCACAACGCAGCCCTCTTCGCCTGGAGCACATTTTGGCTGGTGGTGCTAAGATTTCTAGTTGGAAAATGCCTTATCTTTATTTCGCACTGTTTTTTTAGGGTTCTGTGCCTAAATCGGTATAAACGGAACCCTTACAGGATTACTTTGTTGTCCGCCTTCCTGTGTGTCGGTCCGATTCTTAAGACCCCTTTTTTCCCAGAAACTGATAAACGAATCAAGTTGAAATTTATGTCACTTACTAAGGTTTGCGGTTACTTGGTGGTGTAAAAAACTGAAGCTTGTAAATCAATGTAATCAAAAGTTACGGCCATGTATATCACATATTTCAATACTCACAAACTCGCTCATCAGAATTGTAGGGTACTTCCCATTGGCCTAGAATCGTGAAATTTGGCAAGATGCGTGGTTTCACTGTGAGAGTAGAGGAAGAATTAGAAAATTGTAAATTTCTAATTATATCAAACGAAAGCATATTTGTCGTTTGTTATCTGTCTGTCCGTCAGTCTGTTACGATCCATTTTTTTCTGGAACGGGTAGACGCATCAAGTTGAAATTTATGTCACACACTAAAGACTATGGTCCCATCGCGCTGTAAAAAAACTAGGGTTTCAGAAGCAATGGGATCAAAAGACACGGCTGTTTATATCACCTAACTTGATACTTGCAAACTCAATCATCAAAAGCTATCTGCACCTACATTTACATGGTTACTCTACAATTCAGGGTTAAGTGCCTGGCAGGCGGTTCATGGTACTTCACGTTCACCGGAATCATAAAGCTTGGCAATAAGCGAGGTTTCACAGTACAAGTAATGAAAAAACTCCAAAAATTGTTAGCGTATAATTATATTACAAAAAAAAATATTTCTTTCTTCATTTGTTAGACTTAAAACATTCTAGAATGTTTTGAAATCCCTACTGCCCATATCTTGCTACTACCACTGTCGATAAAAGACAAAAATTGTCGAAATCCTCGATTCCCTGAATGTATAAACTGTCTGTATACTGTAATTAAGTTTGTCCGGAACCCTTTGTGCGGGAGTCCTGCTCGCAACTGGCCAATATCTTTTTGTAGCTGTACAACATTGTTAGCCAAATTTTAGTCTTTGGTTAAAACAAAATTCAGATCGCAATAAAATTTCTTTTGGCTTATGTTGAAGCCATCGTCAGATTTTTTGGGCGCCCTCTGGATAGTGCTGACGGATCCTCGGTTTTTCACGTGATGCCGTGGAGTCATCGGCACCGGCCATAGAGAGCCAAAAAATCTGCAGATGGCTTTATCATAAGCCAAAGTCGGTCACAATAAACAAATGTTACTACGACCTCGACTGCTGTATTAACCAATGTATAACACTATATCGCTGCACTCAATGGAAATTTTGTATAAACTGATGAAATTTTGTCTTGTTTCAATTTTGCCTGTCCTTCACATACATTATGGTTACTCTTATTTATTCCCTAATTCATGTCCTCAATGTTTCTTGTATTTATTTACAACTTCAAGCTTGTTAAGCGAAGAAAAGTGAAGTGGGGTGGTAGTTAACGATCAGACAATGTTTCCTGTTGCAACCAGGCTACCGAAAGTTTTTATGGTCTTTCAAGGCGGTAAAATGTCCTTTGCCTTGAGTTTCATACATTTCTGATTTGATACGAGTTTCACTAGTGCTTTACAATCCGTCAAATGTGATTTGTCTTTAAACAGCTACGGGTTTTTAACCAGTTACGTGAATTCTATTTAGTTACTGAAAAGTTGTCATTTGTCCATTAGGGGTACACTTTTATTTAGTTTTTAAACCATTACTACATGTAACAAAGTTTTGTTAAAATCACGTTACGTATCTTCTCCCTTTGTGTCAAGCATACGGAATTCGCAATTCCACTTGCTGTGGCAATTCTCTGGAAATCTCGTAATTTTATAGATAAAAGTTATCTACCTACTTCAGACGCCATTTCAAGATTCTTTCCACACTTTAAAGATGGCAAACAAGTGCGAAAGTGTCTGACATCGACCCTTCCTCGATGGACTTAGAACTGTTCTGAAGGTCTCGTTGCCTTCTCAGTTCTGAAGCAGAAAGGAGCACCCACTTACGTGCCGGGATCTTGTAGATCGTTCATACGGTTTTCATGTTTGCTTGATAATCGGCTCCTATAAAAATAAGGACTGTCTAGGACTGATCGCATTGCATACAAACAAACCGCGGCTTGACTGAAAGATGCGGAGAGTGTCGGTCTTGCTTTGTCGATTACATTTTGAAATATCGTTTCAGATCTCATTTTTCATACTGACAAGTAATGTACGTATTTCGGATGAAATGGGTGATACGATTACAGGTATAGCTGTTTTTAGTTTAGAACTCGAACGGGACTCATGTTTCCCACTAAAGGGTTTAAAGAGTAAATTCTGCTTTTTAGGGATGAAATGTAAACCTATCAATTGAAAGGAGATTCGATATGACTATTCGGCGCACGATGCTTCGCTGTCAGCAGAAATATTTACTATACATCTCCGTATCATGCACGTAAGAGGTGTACGCGAAACAGGCGTAAGAGAATAATTTATGAACCTGTAAACATTGTACAGGGAGCAGAGGTGAAACGTACAAGAAACGTTTTAAATCGTTAACAGAGAATCACTGACATACAGGGTAGGCGTCAGATATAAAACTAACGTGAGTATTTTGAATATATTTGACATTAACGACGTAAGAGGATGCCAGTTTCCCCTTAGAATGACCTTAACATGTTTGTGGCATTCATTATTCATTTTATATTTTGAATATAATTTTAGTGCAATATTTTGACTATGTCCCATAATAATACTTTTTACGGCCTTGTGCAGTATAAGGAATAATGACCGCTGACGGTGATGACGAAAGGATGGCTAGGGTTTAACGTCCCGTCGACGACGGATCATTAGAGATGGAGCACGAGGTTGGATTGGGGGAGGATTGGCAAGAAAATTTGTCGTAGGCTTTCAAAGAAACCATCCCGGCATCCTCCTTAAACAATTTACGATAATCACGGGACACTTAAATCTGAATGATAGTCTGAACCGCCCCGATCTGTCTGTAAAGACGAAACTGGTCTGTTTCAAATCCAGTGGCTGTATTTTACCTATGCATCTGCGCAAAATTTTTCCTCAGGAGCTCTAAGTGTGGGAAGCTGACGCATTGCGTAACTATTGGCCACGCATTATTCAGCAATGTCATACAGATAAAAGTATTTTTTTTAAAACTTTATCATGCTTCTGAAAGAAACGAATGTCAGTAATGTTTCAGGTGAAAATTGGCGCCTATCACATCGAATTCCACGACCCTAGTTATCTAAATAATTACGATGTTTGCAGTGCACAGCGTAAATTTAGTGTGAGGCGACGACGAGAAGAACGAAATATATCATTTTCTTTCAAGTATAATGTAAGGGGAGATGACAGAACAACTGTCGGTTTTCATACGAAAGTTATCAACTGAGGTTCCTCTGGAAGAAACGTACGTAAAATCACTATTGCTAACTCAAGTTTTAGTTTTAAATTCGACGTTTTCAGTGGTTCGTCGTGTGTCTCAGGCAATGGTTTCCAACCTGGGGGAGACGTAAAATGAAATTTTTTGAGGGGTAGAAGTAGAAAGGTCTGATTTCGATTTGGACACGAAATAAATTATTTTTAAAATATCACTATTTCAAAATACTGCAATACTATTTAAATAAGTTACCAACAATACATTTATTTTTCAAATGCTAACAGTAGTTTGCGATTCAATGTAGTGTAGGTTACAGCTTGCGAAACGAAAGCGTGAGCCACATCTTCCTCATATTTGCTAGTAACTACACACATATTTTGTTCTTTGTACCACGCTTCTATGACAGTAAAAGTGAGACATATACGTAACAAATACCTAAATGTCTCTTGGAAATGGCTTCTCGGAGTTGTAGGTAATTCTCGCAATAAATCAGGAATTGAATCATTGCTTTTATTCCAACACACAAACGACCAAATTAACACCACAACACAACGCTAACAGCATAATAGATACTATAATGATGCATACGTTATTATTATTTCTTTCTTTTCTCAGACGTTATGTCTGGTCAAAAATGGAAAGTGATGCGGACCTTGATCAAGCGTGACTTCCTTTTAACTGTACGGTATATGTTATATTGCATTTAGGAACTTTCGGGTAATTGAATATATATCAATAATTACCGATTTCTGTAGTTGTATATATAAGTTTGGGTGTAGCTGTATTGCATTGATGTACTGGCGGATATTGTGTGGTATGACTCCTGTAGTTGATAGTATAATTGGTATAATGTCAACTTTATCCTGATGCCCCATGTCCTTGACTTCCTCAGCCAGTTGGATGTATTTTTCAATTTTTTCTCCTGTTTTATTTTGTATATTCGTTGTATTGGGTATGGATATTACGATTAGTTGTGTTAATTTCTTATTTTATTGGTGAGTATGATGTCAGGTTTGTTATGTGGTGTTGTTTTATCTGTTATAATGGTTCTGTTCCAGTATAATTTGTATTCATCATTCTCCAGTACATTTTGTGGTGCATACTTGTATGTGGGAACGTGTTGTTTTATAAGTTTATGTTGTAAGGCAAGCTGTTGATGTATTATTTTTGCTACATTGTCATGTCTTCTGGGGTATTCTGTATTTGCTAGTATTGTACATCCGCTTGTGATGCGATCTACTGTTTCTATTTGTTGTTTGCAAAGTCTGCATTTATCTGTTGTGGTATTGGGATCTTTAATAATATGCCTGCTGTAATATCTGGTGTTTATTGTTTGATCCTGTACTGCAATCATGAATCCTTCCGTATCACTGTATATATTGCCTTTTCTTAACCATGTATTGGATGCGTCTTGATCGATGTGTGGCTGTGTTAGACGATACTGGTGCTTGCCATGTACTGTTTTCTTTTTCCAATTTAATTTCTTTGTATCTGTTGATGTTAGCGTTGTAGAAGTGGTTATGAAATTGCAGTGGTGTAGCCGATGTATTTATATGAGTGATTGCCTTGTGTATTTTGCTAGTTTCTGCTCGTTCTAGAAAGAATTTTCTTAAATTGTCTACCTGTCCATAATGTAGGTTTTTTATGTCGATAAATCCCCTTCCTCCTTCCTTTCTGCTAAATGTTAATCTGTCTGTTGCTGAATGTATGTGATGTATTCTGTATTTGTGGCATTGTGATCGTGTAAGTGTATTGAGTGCTTCTAGGTCTGTGTTACTCCATTTCACTACTCCAAATGAGTAGGTCAATATTGGTATAGCATAAGTATTTATAGCTTTTGTCTTGTTTCTTGCTGTCAATTCTGTTAGTCTTTGTCTATATTTTTCTTTTAGTGCTTCTTTAATAATTGTGTTATCTATTCCTATTTTTTGTCTGTATCCTAGATATTTATAGGCATCTGTTTTTTCCATCGCTTCTATGCAGTCGCTGTGGTTATTCAATATGTAATCTTCTTGTTTACTGTGTTTCCCCTTGACAATGCTATTTTTCTTAAATTTGTCTGTTCCAAAAGCCATATTTATATCATTGATGAATACTTCTGTTATCTTTAGTAATTGGTTGAGTTGTTGATTTGTTGCTGCCAGTAGTTTTAGATCATCCATGTATAGCAAATGTGTGATTTTGTGTGGGTATGTTCCAGTAATATTGTATCGATAATTTGTATTATTTAGCATGTTGGATAGTGGGTTCAGAGCAAGGCAGAACCAGAAGGGACTTAATGAGTCTCCTTGGTATATTCCACACTTAATCTGTATTGGCTGTGATGTGATATTATTTGAATTTGTTTGGATATTAAGTGTGGTTTTCCAATTTTTCATTACTATGTTTAGGAACTGTATCAATTTAGGATCTACTTTATATATTTCGAATATTTGTAGTAACCATGAGTGGGGTACACTATCAAAAGCTTTTTGGTAATCAATGTATGCGTAGTGTAGCGACCTTTGTTTAGTTTTAGCTTGATATGTCACCTCTGCATCTATTATCAGTTGTTCTTTACATCCTCGTGCTCCTTTACAACAGCCGTTTTGTTCTTCATTTCTAATTTTGTTCTGTGTTGTATGTGTCATTAATTTCTGTGAAATGACTGAAGTTAATATTTTGTATATTGTTGGTAGGCATGTTATGGGGCGATATTTAGCTGGGTTTGCTGTGTCTGCTTGATCTTTAGGTTTCAGATAGTTATTCGATGTGTAAGTATATCAGGGAATGTGTATGGGTCTGCAATGTAACTGTTAAATAATTTAGTTAGATGTGAATGTGTTCAGGTGAACTTCTTTAGCCAGAAATTTGCTATTTTATCTTTTCCAGGGGCTTTCCAATTGTGAGTAGAATTAATTGCTTGGGTGACTTCATGTTGCAAAATTATCACTTCAGGCCTTTATGGTATCATCTTGTATGTGTCTGTTTCTGCTTGTATCCACCGTGCATGCCTGTTATGTTGTACCGGGTTTGACCATATGTTGCTCCAGAAGTGTTCCATGTCTGTTATGTTTGGTGGATTGTCTATTTTAATGTGTGTGTTATCTATTGTCTGGTAAAATTTCTTTTGGTTTGTGTTGAATGTTTGGTTTTGTTTCCTTCTATTTTCACTTTTTTTGTATCTTCTAAGTCGTTTGGCCAATGCTTGTAATTTCTGCTTCTTTTCACCTAATTGCTCTATCGCTTCTTGTTGTGAGATTTTACCTAACCTTTTTCGTTTTCTTTCTGACGTTTCATTTCTTATAAATTGTGTTAGCTGTCCGATGTCTTTTCTCAGTTTTTCTATTCTGATCTGGAGCCTGTGTTGCCATGCTGGTTTTGTGGGTTTCTTCTGTGTGTGCTCCTATATAAACCAGTAGTTGTAACTCTTCCATAGTTGTGTTTTCATTTATTTCGTTGTGTATGATTGTGTTGATAGTTTTTATTGTTGTTTCGACTTGTTGGTTATTTGGCGGTCTATGCAAGAATGATCTAATGTCTGTATTTGTGTCTTTGTATTCTATATATGTCAGCTGAAATTTTTCTTCTATATCTAACATGTGTGTCACTTCGTGTTCTGTTTGTGTTTGTTCTGGTGGCTGTCTTAAGATTTCGTTTTCCTCTGATTGTTTAATTGATGCATGTTGTTCTTTGTTTGTTTGCTCTGGGATGTTTGAGTCCATTACTGCATTTTCTTCTTCTTCTGATTGCACATTATTTTGTTCCAGTATTTGTTGTACTTGTTGTTTGATGTTTTCTAATTCTGACTGGAGTATCCTGTTATTTTTGATTATTACACGGATCTGATCAGCTAGTTATTATTATTATTATTATTATTATTATTATCAGTTGGTTAACCTCTTACTTTAATAACACAGCGTTGAGAATGGCTGTGATGTGGGGTGTGAGTGGGGCACGGTTAAATGAGGGGGTAGGGGGGGGGGGGCGGAGCCCCAGAGATCAATGCCGGGGACCACTCCTGTTCCTTATTTATATAAATGACACGCCATCAAGCAGTACAGGAGATTCTAAAATATTTCTGTTTGCTGGAGGCACTAGCTTGGTAGTAAAGGATGTTGTGTGTAACGTTGGCACTGTTTCAAATAGTGCAGTTCAAGTCGTAAGTTCATGGCTTGTAGAAAATAAACTAACGCTAAATCACAGTGAGGCTGCATTTTTCCAGTTTCTAACACACAGTTGCCGGCCGGAGTGGCCGAGCGGTTCTAGGCGCTACAGTCTGGAACCGCGCGACCGCTACGGTCGCAGGTTCGAATCCTGCCTCGGGCATGGATATGTGTGTTGTCCTTAGGTTAGTTAGGTTTAAGTAGTTCTAAGTTCTAGGGGACTGATGACCACAGATGTTAAGTCCCATAGTGCTCAGAGCCATTTGAACTAACGAAACACGACGTTCAAATTCACAGAAGGGGCATATGATTAGTAAAGCTGAACAGTTAAAGTTTGTAGGTGTACAAGTAGATAGGAAATTGTCGTGGAAAGCTCACGTTCAGTATCTTGTTCGAAGATTTATTGCTGCCATTTTTACTACTCGATCGGTATCTGAAGTAAGTGATAATTCGACACGAAAAGTAGTCTATTTTCATCATTTGGATTCGCAGCTCCTTGTGATTCTCGTGTTTGCAGTTAAAACTGTTGGATGTACGGTCAGCCAGTTATGCAAAAAACAGTGACCTTACATCCAACAATAGTAGTCTACTTTGTTTTCATTCGCTTATGACGTATAGTATTATATTTTCTTCTCATTCTCAAAGGATATTTTTGGCTCAGAAACGGGTGGTTCGGGAAATAAGTGGTGTAAGTTCGCGAACCGCATGTCGACCCCGTTTCGTTAGTCTAGATATACTGACATTGACCCCCCCCCTCTCCCCTATACTAGGCAGAAATACAATCTGCATTTGGATCACACTTCCTTGACTCTTGTGCAGAAAGGCGTAGAGCATACTGCTGCATCCATTTTCAATATGCTACAGCAAGAATTCAAAAGTCTTAGCAGTAATCCGCTTTCAAATTGACACTGAAGAGTTTCCTCATGGCTCACTCGTTCTAGTCTGTTGAATAGTTCCTTGAAAAATTAAGCGGATTCCTTTGTTATACTGTTGATTTCGATTACATAAACTTATGGGTTACCTTTTTGGGTTCATAAACATTTTATTTTATCTGATATAACTTTTAGGTGGTAATTTCATGTACTGACACGTTCCCTGACCTTGGAAATTTGCTCCTCAATTTGGTCCAGCGGAACTAGACGTGTAAAATAAAAAATAAATAAAATTAAATACCGACAGTGGTCGGACACAAAGCATTGGCACCATGATGTCTTCCAAGTTCTGTCTGTTCAGAAGTAAGGAGTCGGGCAATCAACTGGTTTACTCTCAGTAGGTCTAAATATAGTACTCACATTTTAATTTGGTTGATTTTAAAATGTGGGTGCAGGGTGGTGGTGAGGCAAGTGTCGCTAAGAAGATGATTGGTGCAGAGGATTCACGTTTTGTATTAAGTGTCTAGCCTCTATGCGGGTAGTTACCTTCCTTTTCTGATAAGGAGTTGTAGGTAGCACTCGCCATGCACTAAGAATTACTTCATCATCCTATAAAAAAGATTTTTGGAAGTAAGCAATACCAACCGTCTTATTGACTCATTAACTCGTGATTAAATAAAACGCCTGCGAAAATTAAATATTTATCTTTCGTCGTTTTAAAAATAAAAGTTTTCGAGGAAAAATCTTTTTCATTCCAAGGTTTAGTTAGGCGATAATGTTTCTGGTAGTGATGTACTGGGGAATACAGGGCGTAGGGAGTAGAGGATATCTAGTTAATATCTGATTTCACTCAGGGGTAATGGTCTCAGAAAGGTTAGGAACCACTGGGCTAAGGTGAGAGATTAGTTGATTAAGCTCAACGATAATAATATTAAAATAATAATGAAAAAATTAGTATTGTTTGAATTTCTGTCACTCTATGGTCATGTTATAGTTGTATTCAACTGATACTGCACGAATTTAGCAATGACTGCATGAATGATTCATCAACCAGTGAATTTTGTTGGCGTGTGTCATCATTTTCATAACGCTCATTCACGTTTATTGCATAGCTAGTGGTTGTCTTAACACTGGTTACGTTTTCCGCTCACTTAAAAATCATTGGCGAATTTTCTGGAATCACTAAATATTAAAAAAAAAATTACGGAAGAAAGAGGCAGAGTGCACTGAGCCTCGTGACGAATATTGTGCAGTAATTGGTTAAATAACAACGCGTTGTCGTTGACATTACTTGTTTTGTCCGAGTTAATACTGCCTTCCATTTCGTCTTCTACTGCACTTATCACTTCGTATCTCCGCACCTCATAGGTATAACGTCCTCAGTATTGTATGCTATAGGCAAAGCTCCATGTAGTGCAATCCTTAAAAGAAGTTACAATTTCCTTTCCCTCCTACCATGCATAACATCTAATCATTTCGCAATTTATCATCTAATTTTTGACAGTCTTATCGTTTCATGTTTTTTGTTTTTTACTGACCAGGTTTCACTTCGATACAGTGATGTGCTACAGAACTCATGTATCAGAATCTACAGAAACACTGGATCAAGTTTTGACTCAAAACATTTCTTTTATTGACGAATAATTTCTTCGACTGTTCTAATGTGGTGCTTGTGCATTTCTTGTTTTGCTGAACTTGTTACTAATTACTTGAACTGCTGCACTGTTCTTGTTTTGTAACACTACGTCGTATCCTGTCGGTTTGTGCATGCCACTTGCCAATTCTCTAACATCTCGTTGTGTTTAGGCAATATTATACATAAACTGTAACACTACTATTCGCTGTCCTTAGGATTTTATAATATTTTTTATTTTTTACATATTTGATTCTTTCTTAAGCATAAAATGTACATGCCACCAGCGATAAAAACCAGTGTTTTTATTAAATCACTTCCAAGTGTTTGGAGTTGCTATTCCTCTCTTGGTTTCTGCAGCTTTTTTTAAATTCCTTGTCACAATTATACTTTGCAACTTTTATTTTAATAATTCCAAACATGTTCTTGCAACTGACATACTTTTACGTCTTTTTTGTATATCCATAAATAGCATAGAATATGTTGCCTTGCTTCCATATTATCGTTTCCATTACAAAGTCCCACCCACGTTGACTCACTGGCGTAGCAAAGGGAACAGTTGTTTTGGCGAAGAGCAGCGAAATTTTTTCTTACTTGCAGAGATAATTAGCATCAGCTGTAAATGAATTTACAGCAAATCGGATAGGCTGCAATGGGAAAGGCAATATTGCAATCAAAATAACGTTATAGAGCCATAGTTAAACTCTATAAAGAACAACGTATGCCTACTAATACCAAGTACAAGTACTCAGAAAGCCTACAGTCTTAACTGGCATGAAAACAACAGAAAATCTGCCCACAAGATGACCATGATTAAAGTAAAACATAAATACAGGATGCGACAACATAATTTCCTGATTTCAAAACGTCATAAAACCAGTTTTATGATTGAGTTTTTTTAGTAATGTAGGTACACATCTAAAACTTTGCTTTACACAGTTTTGAAAATCATATCAGTTAGCCGCCCCCCCCCCCCCCCCCCCGCCATTGTCCATACAATGAATAAGCCGATCCCTAGCGTTTCTCATGACACTTATCAGCATAGCAGCGGGTATGTTGGGAATTTCTGCTCGGCTGTTGGCCTTCAGGTCTCAGAGGGTCCTTGAACGGTTGATACAAACGCAAGATTTCAAAAAATCTCCACAAAAAACATTGCTAGGGGTCAAGCCGCGGGAGCAGGCCGGCCACTCCAAATCGTCCCTTATTGAGATGGGGCGCCCTGGGAAGTGTTTCCTCAGAACAGCCATTGATGCCGTTGAAGTTGGAATCCGTCCTGTTGGAATCAAATGCTCACTAAGTCCATTTCATCAAGTAGTGGAAAAAAAATCCACCAACATGTTCACATACCGATCTAAATTCACTGTCACTGTGGCCCCATGTTGTTCAAGAAATGAAGGACCAACCCTTCCATCTGAGGAGACTGCAGACCACACTGAAACTTCAGATGACTGCAGAAGCCTTTGACGCAGTTCTCGGGGACTGGTGTCGGCCCAATAGCGCACGCTCTGGTTGTTGAAACATCCAGTCAAGTGAAAATGGGCTTTATCACTGAAAAAAAAGCAACTGCTTATTCAGGAACGTTTACGACAAATGCCTCACATGCGTTCCTCCGAGAATTGAAGCTGCGTTCGGAGTGGGCAGTCTGCTCCCTCCGATTTTGCCTCTGGCGATGTTCTTTTATGAGATTTTTCGAAATCTTACGTTTATGTCACCTATGCAAGGACCCTACAAGACCTGAAGGCCAGCATCCAGGCAGAAATTGTCAACATACCCTCTGCTTTGCGGGTAAAGGTAATGAGAATCGCCAGAAACCAGCTTATTCAGTTTCAGTGTATGGGCAACGGGACGGGGCAGTTGCCGGATATGATTTTCGAAACAATGTAAAACAAAACCTTAGATATATACTTAGATTATTAAAAATTTCATAAAATGGGTTTTACTGCATTTTGAAATCAGGAAGTTATGTTGCCACAGTCTCTATAAGTAACTGCTTCCTTAATATTCTTCCGCTTTGTCAATGGGAAGAGCAAAATGTTGGCGATGATCAAAAGGTAGGCCGTCACACTCCATGAACGTTAGAAAAATATGTGGAGCTAGCAATGAAATGAGAGTAAGCGACAAATTTAACTAAATTTGAAATGACAGAGGTGAGAAACGCGTTGGAGAGGTTATCTGGTCATGCAGCAAACGCAGCAGACGAGTTCTGCAGTCACTGGACATCAAAGAAGATGTGAACACGTGAGAGCGTGTGGCCCCTGCTGGCCGCATAAGTACGTTCGCATCGATTAACTGCAAACCAGTAAAATTGGTTTCTAGGCCAGTAGTCGCTCTGCAGAAATAGTAAAGCACGTTCAATTTGTTATTGTCTGACTCTCCCACTGGCAAAAAGTTTTATTGGCTGTTTTATCCTTACACAGACGAGAAGATAGTTTACAAAGAGAGTTCATTATAATGTTCGTCCGACATCTTAAGGAAATTATTAATTTCCATGTGTAGGATGATACCTCAAACGTAATTGTACTGTACTGCAGGGGAGAGCTCTATGATTTCAATGGTAAGCATCTCGCTTCATTACGAAACGGACAGAAAACAAATCGAAAGACATATAAAGTATTAAAGTGATCTGTAATTTACGTATCATACTTTGCTTCTCATGATAGCGTCTCTCTAAAACTACCATTTTCCCCCTTGATAACAGTGGGTACTTCTTCGTCGGTTTTACGGCCATTGAAATGGTTGCTTTCGTCCCACTCATTTAATTTCTAAAAATGTGTGTGAAATCTTATGGGACTTAACTGCTAAGGTCATCAGTCCCTAAGCTTACACACTACTTAACCTAAGTTATCCTAAGGACAAACACACACACCCATGCCCGAGGGAGGACTCGAATCTCCGCCGGGACCAGCCCTACAGTCCATGACTGCAGCGCCTCAGACCGTTCGGCTAATCCCGCGCGGCCTTAATTTCCAAGACAATGGTATTTTTAAAGGTATACATCGAAAGGATCCACTTCAACAATGGTAGGACAAAAATGCTTTAATTACCACATCGGATTAATTATTATAATTCTGATTTTCTTTTAAATTTTCCTTGTAAACTACACTCCTGGAAATGGAAAAAAGAACACATTGACACCGGTGTGTCAGACCCACCATACTTGCTCCGGACACTGCGAGAGGGCTGTACAAGCAATGATCACACGCACGGCACAGCGGACACACCAGGAACCGCGGTGTTGGCCGTCGAATGGCGCTAGCTGCGCAGCATTTGTGCACCGCCGCCGTCAGTGTCAGCCAGTTTGCCGTGGCATACGGAGCTCCATCGCAGTCTTTAACACTGGTAGCATGCCGCGACAGCGTGGACGTGAACCGTATATGCAGTTGACGGACTTTGAGCGAGGGCGTATAGTGGGCATGCGGAAGGCCGGGTGGACGTACCGCCGAATTGCTCAACACGTGGGGCGTGAGGTCTCCACAGTACATCGATGTTGTCGCCAGTGGTCGGCGGAAGGTGCACGTGCCCGTCGACCTGGGACCGGACCGCAACGACGCACGGATGCACGCCAAGACAGTAGGATCCTACGCAGTGCCGTAGGGGACCGCACCGCCACTTCCCACCAAATTAGGGACACTGTTGCTCCTGGGGTATCGGCGAGGACCATTCGCAACCGTCTCCATGAAGCTGGGCTACGGTCCCGCACACCGTTAGGCCGTCTTCCGCTCACGCCCCAACATCGTGCAGCCCGCCTCCAGTGGTGTCGCGACAGGCGTGAATGGAGGGACGAATGGAGACGTTTCGTCTTCAGCGATGAGAGTCGCTTCTGCCTTGGTGCCAATGATGGTCGTATGCGTGTTTGACGCCGTGCAAGTGAGCGCCACAATCAGGACTGCATACGACCGAGGCACACAGGGCCAACACCCGGCATCATGGTGTGGGGAGCGATCTCCTACACTGGCCGTACACCACTGGTGATCGTCGAGGGGACACTGAATAGTGCACGGTACATCCAAACCGTCATCGAACCCAGCGTTCTACCATTCCTAGACCGGCAAAGGAACTTGCTGTTCCAACAGGACAATGCACGTCCGCATGTATCCCGTGCCACCCATCGTGCTCTAGAAGGTGTAAGTCAACTACCCTGGCCAGCAAGATCTCCGGATCTGTCCCCCATTGAGCATGTTTGGGACTGGATGAAGCGTCGTCTCACGCGGTCTGCACGTCCAGCACGAACGCTGGTCCAACTGAGGCGCCAGGTGGAAATGGCACGGCAAGCCGTTCCACAGGACTACATCCAGCATCTCTACGATCGTCTCCATGGGAGAATAGCAGCCTGCATTGCTGCGAAAGGTGGATATGCACTGTACTAGTGCCGACATTGTGCATGCTCTGTTGCCTGTGTCTATGTGCCTGTGGTTCTGTCAGTGTGATCATGTGATGTATCTGAGCTCAGGAATGTGTCAATAAAGTTTCCCCTTCCTGGGACAATGAATTCACGGTGTTCTTATTTCAGTTTCCAGGAGTGTATTTGTATACTTTCTTCCACTTCAAAGGTCGAAGTTGCAGGCCGAAGTTGCAGTGTTGATTGTCGGCATATTTGCTGACGTATGACCGCTTAAGCAAATTAATATTTTTTTGAAAAAAGATTGTCGAATTTCGCATTAAAATTGCAGGCGCTACTTTCAGTAATAAAATAACTGACGATAGAGCGCTGACGGCGCTCGAGAGTCGCCTCACCAAACGAACCGCCACCAACTTTGTTAAAACGGCCAAAAAATTATTTTCATAACTCAATTAAAGCAAGGGGAATGATAGGTTAATTACTTTGCTGAAATAAGGCAATTTTGAACTAAACATGGCATTGCTATTCATGAAAATCATACACTGCGATGGACTTACATCTGTATCGTTCAGCGTCCAAAAAGGGATGAAGCAACAATTAAAAACAATCTCACAACGTTTGTTCTCATACAGATAGTTATTGCTTGAAAAGAAGGTTATCATAACATCGCTATATTTTGCATATTTTTCGTTCTTGCTACTGAGCAAAAGAAGTAGCTTCACATCACTTGCAATAAAATGACATCACATTACGCATACTTTGAATAATAATCACTACACTGTAGCTTATAAATAGGAATTTGTTTAATAGTACTGTTTCGTTAGGTATAACTGTCTGGTGGGGAGGGAGATTTTCATGAAAGATACGCTATTCCGTCCATCATTCTTTCTCTTTTCACTCTCTTATATATTATTTCAGTAAATGACTTAGAAATGTAAAACCTAAAACTGATGTTGCAGGCTTTGTCTCGCTAGTCTCCACTTGTTTACTTTGGCTGTGATAGAATAAGGTTTTTGCTAATGTCTTCTCCCTCTCACATCTCTAACAACAGATTCTCTAACCCTGAGTGTCATGCTGATTTCAGTAAAGGCAAAGACACTTCACCAACACCAGTTACATTATTTTAGTTTAAATGTTTTTCTGTCAACCAGCTGAAAAAGGACATACATGTATTTCTTCCGCATCAGTCTTTCTCTTCTTGCATGACAGTTATACAGAGTTCTTACCTTCCGAACCGGCATTAGATGTATTCTTGCCGTCTATGTATGCTATCTTCTCTACTTAATGATGGTCCCCCACTTACACATCATGCCTTACCAGTATTACATCTTTACGTCGTATTACATCTTTGCCGGCCGCGGTGGTCGAGCGGTTCTAGGCGCTCCAGTTCGGAACCGCGCTGCTGCTACGGTCGCAGGTTCGAATCCTGTCTCGGGCATGGATATGTGTGATGTCCTTAGGTTTAAGTAGGTCTAAGTCTAGGGGACTGATGACCTCAGATGTTGAGTCCCATAGTGTTCAGAGCCATTACATCTCTGCTTCCACACATTTCATATTTCTTCCTCTGTGTTGCGGCTGCGTTTCCTAACACAATCAAAGTTTTATCACACTAGTCTCAGAACTATTCTTATTTTGGTTCTTTGAGACTTTGTGTTAGGCTTTTCCAAATGATTGACAATCTTGGCTGCTCTTCTCATACTTCATATACTTGAATTTTGTTCTTTTGCTGGGAATTAACAATTGTTTTTATTTTTGTCATAGCTTTATTAATAGTGAACTGTTCGCCCTTAATTATTTACTTTGATATTATGCACTAAAGTTCTTTCACTGAACTATCCTGATTTTATAAGGGCGATCAAAATGTTTTCGCCTGAGGGCGTTGCTGCAGCGTATATGCAACGTTGCGCGACTCTTAACCGGTGTACAACCACGCAAGGGGTTGCTGTGGCATTCGTGACTTTCCGACGTGCCTACGGCAGATGCGGAAACGTGAACTACGGCGACGTTACTACCAAATGCGTCCAGATAGGACCAATACGTTGTTATTCGTGTCTTGGCTGCCACTACACATACATCGGAGAGTAAAGATTGTGTACGGAGCAGGATGTCTGTCGAAAAGCACCCGTCTTATAGTTTTGATCTCTCCCCATGCGATATCACACCTTCGGTCCCTTAAAGATGAAGAATCGACGATTGCTGTCGGGCGAGGATGTGTAGCAGGCAGTTACGAAATTCTTCACGCAGCAGTACACCTTGTTTTAACAAACGGGTGCGTCCGTGGGATTATTGTCCCAATCCTCACGGGGGTTTTGCCTGAGTGGCATACCGATTCTGGACTGTACGGCCTTCGAATGGAAAAATTTTGGTCGGTCCTTATAAGATTTTTTCAGAACATGTAGAATCATTTGTTATAAAAAGTGAAATTTTGTTTAAACGTGAAGAGAAATAATGCTCTCATGTTTAACCTCTAGGCAATTTATTATTAAAATAACTATTTTACAAGTGTCCGCTATTTATTAAATAAATCTTGTGCGTGCGTGTGTATGTGTGTGCGCGAGCGCGCGCGCGTGTCTGTGTGTACGTATGTGTGCGTGCGTGTGCGAAAATAACGTAATCCCTCCGTGTAAGGGCGCTGATGGCGTCCCCGTTTAGTGCCCTAAAACACTAACCACGTCAGTAATAAAAAAAAATGGCTCTGAGCGCTATGGGACTCAACTGCTTTGGTCATCAGTCCCCTAGAACTTAGAACTACTTAAACCTAACTAACCTAAGGACATCACACACATCCATGCCCGAGGCAGGATTCGAACCTGCGACCGTAGCAGTCGCACGGTTCCGGACTGCGCGCCTAGAACCGCGAGACCACCGTGGCCGGCACGTCACTAATCATCTTCTATGTAGTATAACCAACCGTCTTTATGAAGACTAAGAACTTATTCTCCTAAACAAGTCTACCGACAAAAGGGCAGACAGGAACTTCGCCTTTTAGTTGGCGCCTCTGCAGTATGCCAAAGTTTGAAGTGTTTAGCATTCCAGGATTACGAAAAATAAAAGGAAATTCATTTCCTATGCCACCTGCTTTTCACAGTTCCAAATCCTTTTCCGTCTTGAAAGCTATTACTACTCATTGTTCGCTAAATGATTGTCATATAAAAACACCAAAAGAGAACAGATGCAATAAAGAAAATGTAAAGTGATTGCCATAATGCAGTTAAATGTACGCTCGGTGATGTTCTTCGCCTACGTGGACAACCGAGGAGTCACTGAAGTAGCGCAACACCAAGAACATTTTTCCGCTTCTACATTTTTCTTCGTTACCCAAATAGTGTAGTGCCTGCAGTTTCTATGTGGCGATTCAGACTGAAGTCACAGTCTGTTCGAGATGAACCGAGCGTTGCTGCTAGTAGGGTTACCTTGAGTGACATTCTACCTGCTGCATGTACACAACCATATCACTGAAGTACCCTACACGACCATCCAAAGGCAGCCGAGTTATTACACGTCCGCTAACGCAGAACTGGCGTTCACTTCTTCTCAGCGCCACTTGAGTGGAACACTTGACGGTTCACCGCTCTCGTTTATGGTTGTTTTGAAACTCATCTTTCCAATTACGTAACCGCATTTGAAGTACGAGGTATGAGCAGCCGCAGCGGCAAACATTGCACTGATTATGGTTTCACTGAGCGGCTTGAGTGCTCACTCTCCACCATGTTGGGAAACTGAGGCCGCACTCTGTCTCAGATGTCCTACAAGTCGACAGGAAGAGCAGAGCCACTCTGGCAGAATCTACGGTCAAGATGCAAAAATGCAGGGTGACAAATATTGAACGATATGAAATAAAATCGTCATAACTTCTGAACGGTTTGCGTTAGTACGCTGAAACTGCACAGTTGGCCGAGGTGCATGATGGGAACTAGTATGCGCATGCGCATTTGGTTCAGCGACAAAGCCTTCTTTGATTTGGATGAGTTCATTAATAATCAAAACTGGCACATTCGGGGGACTGAAAACCCGCATTTCGCGATCGAGAAGTCGCTTCACCTTCAGCAGGCGACTGTATGGTGTGCTATGTCCAGTGACGGAATAATCGGTGCGATATTCCTTGATGACACAGTGATTACTGAACGGTCCGTGAAGGTTATGGAAGATGATTTCATCCCCATTATCCAAAGTAACACTGATTTCGACAAGATGTGGTTCGTGCAAGAAAGAGCTCTGTCTCATCGAAGAAGGAAAGTGAAGTAGGCTAGACTGGGTACGGTTGTGCCAGGGTACGGTTGTGACAGTCGCCATATTAGCCAAACAAAAAAGAATAACGTGGAGAGTGGGAGGGAGACAAAAGCGGCGTGCCTGTCTGGACTTGTGTCACAGACTCACAGTATTGCGTCAGCCGTCGCGCGACAATAACGCTAGCAGCGGTCTACATTACTTTTCAACAGTCAAAAGTAAGTGTCTTGATTCCATTTCTTTTAATGATTGTTGCTATATGTGTACTAATAAAGTAATGAGAGTTTCTTCTCGTTAAACGTTAAACATTAGTAGTTTAATATCAGTGATTACTTCGCATGTAGAAAATTTTGTATTGCCATTGCGATGTTTTTCTTGTGCAGGAGTGCGTTGAGTACGGTTGTGACATATTTTCTGGGTACGGTTGTGACATGTTTTAAGTGTACGGTTGTGACATATTTTCTGGGTACCGTTGTGACACGAAGATTATTATTTTTTTCTAGATGCCCAGAAAGAGGTTGAGGAAGACTGACAGAGGGCAGTGTGGCGTTACAAAATATGAAGACGCTTATAAAGAAGTGAAAAACGGGAGTTCTATACGCAGAGCCGCGGAAATGCACGAAGTTAATCGCATGTCTTTGCTACGATACATTCGTAAACACGATACAGTCACTGCAGGCCAGAATGAAGACAGCGTCAGCATGGGATATGTCGCACATAATAAAGTGTTCTCTGAGGAGCAGGAACAGCAGCTGGCACTTTATATAACACGATGCGCAGAAATATATTTTGGCCTTTCTCCGAAAGAGGTGTGGAAGCTAGCTTTCGAACTTAATACTAAATACAATCTGAAGCGACCTACAACTTCGCTCGAGAATGAGATGGCACGCGAGGAACGGTTTCGTTAATTCATGGATAGAAATCCTTCACTCTTTGTACGCGTAGCTCAAGCAACTAGCCTTTCAAGAGCAACGAGCTTTAGTAAAAGAAATGCAAAAGCTTTTTATGACAATTTGCAAACTGTTATGGACAGAAAGAAATATGAACCACAGGATATATACAATGTTGACGAAACAAGCGTCACTACTGTCCAAAAACCTGACGAGGTAGTAGCTAGACGTGGGGTACGCCAAGTGGGGCTCTTACTTCAGTTGAGCGAGGCACATTAGTCACAGTTGCTTTTGCAGTAAATGCCTTGGGGAATACTATGCTTCCTCTATTTATATTTCCACGGGTTCGTTACCGTGATCATTTTGTTAGGGACGGGCCTGTAGGATCAATTGGGACTGCAAATCCTTCAGGATGGATGCATGATGAATCGTTCTTAGTATTGCTCCAACATTTTAAGAAATTCTCTAATGCTTTTCAAACGCATAAAGTGTTACTGTTGCTGGATAACCAACCATTCCTCACACATTCACATCAACACACTGGATTTTTGTAAAGAAAATGGGATCACATTGCTTTCATTTCCTCCACACTGTTCGCACACTTCAACCCTTGGATAGATCTGTGTTCGGACCCTTCAAGAAAGCTATAAATACTGCTTGTGATGGCTGGATGCGGAGTCACCCTGGAAAAACAATGACAATCTACGATATACAAGGTGTTATCAAAACTGCTATGCCTCTGGCTTTCACACAATCGAACATTCAGGCTGGTTTTTGCAAAACTGGTATTCACCCCTATAATCGTAATGTATTTCAAGAAACTGACTTTGCATCTTCCTTTGTTACGGACAGAGCAAACCCTGACACAGAAAAGAACACTTGTGCAACACCATCTCTTGAAATGCACACACCGAACCCTGAGACTGGGAAAAACAATGCTGGAGTTAACAATGAAATACCACAGTTTTTAACACAAGAATTTGGGTTTTCACCATCGTCTGAAATAGAAAGACCTGACTCTGGAGAGAACAATCCTGAACGCAATGGTGAATTGGAGCCACTTTCAGCTTCTTTATTATGCTAATCTTCAATCCCAAGTTCAAGTAGTATTGAGCTAACTGCGTCATTCTCAGCCACTCCGCCTGTTTTCTCGCCAAATTGTTCGGCCTTTTCCTAAGGCTCCGCTAAGAAAAACAAGAGGTTCCAGAAATAAAAAGTCAACCATTTATACAGACACTCCTGAAAAAGAGGCAGTTAGGCAAGAATACGACGAAAAAGAAAAACGATTGAAGGCTCAGCAGGTAAAGAAACATCTTACTGAATCAAGAGGAATAAATAAAGGAAAAGGAAAAAACAAAGCAAAGAAAAGGAAGACACCACCATCGTCATCGGATGAAGAAGATTATTTCTGTCTGGTTTGCTTAGGCCCATATTCAAAAAGTAGGCCTGGGGAAAAATGGATAAAATGTCAAGGAAAATGTGAGCTCTGGTCCCACTTGGAGTGCACAGGTGGCAGTCGGTTTTACATTTGTCATAATTGTGATGAGTCAGACTAGATCTCAGTACTTTTGCACTTTTAGAACTAAGAATCAACCTTATATTTCTACTGTTCTTTGTTTTTTTGTGATCATATTTACACAAATGCTTAGATTTTCCATGAATAAGACATTTTAAGATTTTGTTTCACTGGTTTTTATTATGCCTATTTATTTATATGTTTTGTATTTCAACACACTTATTATATTGTATAGTTTGATATTTTAGTTAAATTCTTTTGCTGATTGTAATATGACTGTTATAATAACAACTATAGATGCTAGAGTTCCTTATTAATTGCAAGCTATTAAAGTGTTCCAAGATTATATTTCTTTTGTTGCATAAAAGTTAAATTTTTACAGAAGAAGATTATGTAGCTATTATGTTAGATATTAGTTGCAATAAAACTGATTTTATATTATTTTGATGCAATATTTAACCTGTCACTACAGACCCCAGGTACTGTCACAACCGCCACTGGGGTGTGGTTGGTTGTGACATTTTTCATTTTTTTTTTCTAATTTGCTCCTATGAGATAACCACTGTAACTAGCGACAAAATTTTAATATTTTCATTTAGACAAATGTACACTGTACTATAAAAAACATTTTTACTCCCTCTAACTCGCATAGTAACAACAATATAGGGAATCAAATGAAAATTGTCACAACCATACCCAGTCTACCCTACTGGAGGAACACTTTGGGGACCGCTTTCGCTCTGGGGTACCCGGAGGCCATGAAACACATGCAACTCCTTTTTCCGGGCCTACATTAAAGACAATGTACAGCAATAATCCCAAAACTATTGCTGAGCTGAAAACAGCCGTTCAGGAGGTCATCGACAGCATCGATGTTCCGACACTAGTGGGTCATGGAGAATTTCTCTATCCGTCTGCGCCACATCATCGCCAATGACGGCAGACATATCGAACGTGTCATAACCTAAATCCGAATATTTATAGTGACGTTTACATGTTGAATAAAGTGTGTGCACGTCGTATTTTGTAACTAATTAACAGTTTTTTCATATACGAGTAGTTCAACAATTCTCGCCCTGTAGAAAGCCATGTGTAGCTTCTGAGTGACAATAGTGACAAAACTACGCACAACAGGTAAACAGTTGCATCCTGAAACAGGTGACAGCAAAAGATGATCAGTACACAGCATTGAAATTTTGGTTCTGTCTATTGAAACCCATTTGGGAATAGAACATCAGCAAAATGCTTGTAATTGGGATGAAAAGTAATTTAATTTTTCATGTCAACCAACGTTTTACTGTATTACAAACTTGGAAACATCTCTTTATTACATACGAATTACATGATGCCTTGAAAAAAAAAAGAGTCATTTACCATAAGGATGAGGAGGAAACGATATGAAAGTTAAGGGTGTGATGTTGTTGTGGTACTTACAGAAAAGAGTCAATTTTAGAAAGAACTTGGCAGTATTAGTCCACTTATCAGTATGACATTGCAGCCCAACTGGCCTGGTTGGTTGATTCAGGTGAGGGGAGCGAACAGCAAGGTCATCGGTTGCATCCGATTACGGAAGGAAGTCCACCTTACATGAAGCGGTTTAGGGAAATCACGGAAAACCTAAATCAGGATGGCCGAACGTGAGTTTGGATCATCGCCTCCCGAATGCGAGGCCGGAGTGCTAACCACTGCGCCACCTCGCTCGGTCTCTGGCCTAGATGTATGCACTGATTCGGTTGGGAAGGAAGTCATAATGCAGCTGTATCCTCTCCTCAGTCAAGGTGGACTGTTGTAACAGATCCTTGATATCCAGGATACTGGCACTGGGATGGAGATTACAACCGAGCTGATCGCACATATGCTCCATCGGGGGTAGCTCTTGGGATCTTGCTGGTTATGGGAATACCTCAACATCAAGCAGACACGTGCCATATGTGGAAGACCATTATCCTGTCGAAAAATGGCACCATGATACTTTCTTATGACAGGTAACACACGAATGTCCAGTGTTCCATCAGTCCTTACTGGTTGTGACCTGAAGTCATACTTGATGGCTCCGCATACTATGACGCCAGGTGTAACACTGCTATTCCTCGTCAAAACATTGGAAGAAGGGGACCTTTCTCAAGGTCGTCGCCATACTCGCTGATGATGGTCATCTGACGTAGTGCGGAACCGCAATTGATGGCTGTCAGAATGCGACGTCATTCATCAACAGTCCATGTTTCTCAGTCAGGGTACCAGTCCTTCGTGTTATGGTATTACAGGCAGCTTACGGATTGGGCTATAAATACCCAAGTCCGTCTGCTGGTATTCTCCGACCAATGTTTGTGGGATGACACAGAATATTGTAGGGAGCCCATTACTTCTCCTTGGGTGGCAGACGTATAATGATTACAATTCGCTTAGTGTACAGTACAGCGGTTCTGCCTTGTGGTGCTCATATGTGGCCGACGAGAAGCTTGACGATGAGTATGCCTGCCCTCACGTTCCCATGCAATCCACTATCGTGCCATGGTATCTTTAGAATGCCCCACAAATCCGGATATTGCACGATTCGACCAGCCGGCCAAATGGAGGAAAACAATGAACTCTCTCAGGTGCTGATAGCGCTGTCTCACTCGAGTGCATATCATCTCCATGTCCTTCGCAGTGATCGCTCAACGTCTGAAGCTGTTTACACTCCACATGTACCGAGCCAGGACTGGTAACGACCCTGAATACAAGCAACACTAATGCATTCTGCTAGTCGCTTTACCTGCCATAGATGGTTCAAATGACTAAGCACTTTAGGACTTAACATCTGAGGTCATCAGTCCCCTAGACTTAGAACTACTTAAACCGAACTAACCTTAGCGCATCACACACATCGATGCCCGAGGCAGGATTCGAACCTGCGACCGTAGCAGCCGCGTGGTTCCTGACTGAAGCGCCTAGAACCGCTCGGCCACAGTGGCCGGCCTTGCCATAGAGAGTTCCAGCTCTAATAGGCGGGCTATTCTGAGAGTGAGGTCCGATCGGTTGCAAAATGAAAACCAATGTCAAAATAAAAAACTTTCTTAAAAGACATCAAAGTCGTCGTTGACTGTATGAAATATTTATTATTACGATTGCAATTTCGGCCTTATGGCCATTTTCAAATAACACAGCAAAAGTTACATTCTGTCAGAATGTAAGACTATCTGACATGAGTACATGACGTCGTCAAAATGCAGCCTTTTGAATGCGAGAGTCCCTC
Source organism: Schistocerca americana (assembly GCF_021461395.2). Taxonomy (NCBI): domain Eukaryota; kingdom Metazoa; phylum Arthropoda; class Insecta; order Orthoptera; family Acrididae; genus Schistocerca; species Schistocerca americana. The sequence continues at coordinate 405,981,952 of NC_060121.1, read as the reverse complement.
AAGATCCGATGAGTACAACACTTATTACATCGTAAAATGTTGTTGAATGTCAAGAGTACTTAACAACATTTTATGGTGTAATAAGTGTTGTACTCATCAGATCTTGAGGGACTCTCTCATTCAAAAGACCGCATTTTGACGACGACATGCAGGCGATCATTGTAGGCAAAACCACCCCTTCCTTCTGTCTCCTCAACTTCTATATCACCATTTATGGCTGTCCTATCACCCTCACTCTCACCCTCAAGTATCTTGGCTTCACCCTTGACCGTCGCCTCTCCTGGACCCTCCATCTCCGGACAATCCAAGCCAAGGCATGCTCCCGCCTCCGTCTGCTCAAACTCCTTTCTGGCCGTACATGGGGTCTGGACCCCTCCACCATTCTTCACACCTATAAATCCCTCACCCTCCCTATCCTCTGCTACGCTCATCCCGCCTGGCTCTCCGCCCCTCCTACCTTTTACAAATCCCTCCAAATCCTAAAACGCCATGTGCTCTGCCTCGCCTATCACATCTGCCTCCCACGCAGATCCTATATGACCTCATCCCGTTCCCGCACCTAGTCCTCTTCCTCGAATGGATACGGATCCTCTAAACCTCCTACAAACTTGATCCCCCTCACCCGCTTGTCTCTCCCATCCTTTCCCACCCATGTCCGCTTCCGCACCTGTATTCCCACGTCCCACCTGCTCACCATCTCTCCACTCTCTATAACCTCGCCCAAGGTGGCTCCCACCAAATCCCCCTCCCTGATGATGCCCTCGTCCCCTCTATCTACCCCTTGAAACGTCCCCTTTTGAACAATTACACAAGACTGTGCTTAAACTGACACACAATATTTTTGGCGCAACGCAATCTGACTTTCAAAATTCCCTACAAAAGAATGGCCCTGACTAACATTAAACTATACGTTTCACAAATCACTTACCTCACAAAAATCTTGGTTACTCGAACTACTGCAATACAGCGAGCGCCACTACTGCCAGCTAAATAAATGATTCAAACTACGGAAGGCACTAGCTACTGATAGGCATAGATAGCAAATGAAAGATTTTGATAGAGGACAAACAATGTATTTACCTTACTAGTGTTCAAAGGTCATAATATATATAGCAGTTCATGACAAATTTCAAAACTCCGCCATCTATCTCCCCACATCCACCACTGCTGGCGGCTCACCTCCAACTGCGCAACGCTACGCGCTGTTCGCATCCAGCTGCTGCTGCCCAACACTACAATGGCGAGTATTACAACAATGCAAAGCAACCACAGACTGCACACAGCACAGTCAGTGATTTTCATACAGAGGTGGCGTTACCAATAAAAAAACGTAAACAGCCTACTTACATAGCCCCCATGCTCCCCACAAAAAATTTTACAAATTGTTTTGGGCAGTGGTCAATAATGATTTGATATAATTTTTCATAAGTACAATAACAAAGAAATCAAATGCACACACTTATTGATACAATGTTGGTCAAAAGCTAAAATTTTCTCACAATCCATAAAGACAGTCCTAATCGTTCATCACAGTAAAATAGCAGTGTTTTTCTCAAAGTCTGAGCAGTGAAAGAAAATGCACACGGAAGTAGTGGATTTCCATGCAGTCTTGAAGAAGTAGTGTTGTCCTTCCAACGAAAAGACAGTGCAGACAGGTAATGGGCCACAACAGAGCAAACCCACCGCAGAGTCAGTCGAAGTTCTGAAGAATATTGGTAAGTAGGTCTTCAGAGAGTAGACCTACTGTAGTCCTGGTAGAGATTAAGGTATTGGTGGGCCACCAGAGGTGCAGACCCACTGCAGTCCTTGTAGAAGTAATGGTAATGGTGGGCCATCAAAGATGCAGACCCACTGCAGTCCTTGTAGAGATAATGGTAATGGTGGGCCATCAAAGATGCAGACCCACTGCAGTCCTTGTAGAGACGCCAGCAGCCATCTGTTGCGACTGTGCAGGTGCACAATCACCATCGAAGAGTCTTGCGGACAATATAGCAAGTCCATAAACCACCACTTGTGCACTCACAAAGCTTTTGAAATTGTCCTTAGAACCAGCAATGCTGTTATCCAGTCCCTTGCTGAATTATTAACACACGTGCAAACACTAACAGTCCCTACTTCTCACATATTGTCCATGTACTATGACCAACAGAAACGTGTGCAGTGAAATGGAACTCACAAGTTACTTAATTTGATGAACTGGTGTCAATTACAATTTTATAACATAATAATACAATTACAAAAGTACAAAATACATCATTAAAGAACATAACAATACAGATAACATTTGTAGTACAGGCTTTAGAAAAGAATCGAAATAATATATACATCAGTGTTACAGGAATTATGACATAAGTGCATACATAAAAGATCAGAATAACTTTCGAAACATCAACTTCACACATGAGCATTAAAATAGAACAGAATAAATAATGTCTAAACATCTTTACAAAGAAAATAACATATTATCAGAAAAATTCTACAATATAACTCTTATTAGCTAAACACTTAAAGACAGGAAAAACATAAATACGCAAGGGTACACAAACACATAGTGGGATAACACAAGGAAAGGACAGGGTTTGTTTTACTGCAGTATTTTGCAAACAAAACTTTCTTTACTTCTTGGAGATCTCCCTTCATTCATCATTATTCCCAAAAAGTCTTATCTATACCTGCTTTCTGTATTTTATTCATATTTCTTTCAAAATAATTATTTCTCAGTGTACAACACTCATTTTGGGCCAAATCTTGTTCATATTACTTCTCAATGCATTCTTTCCCTATTCTCCATAGTTAGTTTCTTATATAGTCTACCCCCTCTTAAGCTAACTTAAATTTACTGAGTTCAGATATATATACTAAGGGACGAGGCAATGCAGCAGTACAAAACAATTAATACAAACAGCAATGAAAATATGCAAATTGGCAAAGCTAGCAGCAGTAAATCTAAATTAACAAAGAAATTGCAATATTACAACTAATATAAGGCACAGTGCAGCAAACAAACAAAATAAATCAGTAGTAAAACTAGCTTAACAGAGTAATGCAAAGTGAAATTTAGTAGCACTACGCCTGGCAAACAGCAGCAGCAAATGAAATAACTTATACCTAAACATGACAAAGCTCAAGCTAGTACACTAAAGACAACAATGCAGATAAGGAAATGTCTATTCACATCTTAATGTCTATATAATTAAAGTGGTGCACCACAAGAAGTTATTCTACCAAAAAAATTACCAAGTACTTGAAAAGAAAATTCCGTATGCAATTCCTGTGAAGGTAAATGTCTTTTTGTGCTCCCTCATTTTTTGAAAAAATTATTATTTACTCGATCTGTAGACAGAAAATATTTATATTAGTACATCTATAAAATTTTGTTTTAACCAATGCTGCAGTGCAGCTAGAAACTAGATATTAAATGAAATAAGCAATTACGCAAACCAAAGCATAAAAATATCATTCAATAGTCATGTGACATTTCATAAGTTAGAAGAAATTCTCTAAACTCTCATAGAAAGACGCTTGTCATAATAAGGTGTGCAGATGTAAGTATCTTTCTAAGTAATGAGCGTGTCGTATTTGCGACGCTTTCTACAAAGGAAAGTCAATAGCGAGGATAATGGTCTTTTTTTTTCTCTCCACCTAATGGCTTTTTCTCCAGGCGGCTGGCCCAGCTGGACGCCACAACGCATTACATCAAGGTCACTTAGCTTTCTTACCGAAATATTTTCGACAGCAGTTTCCGCTCATATAAAAAAATTTCACAGGTCAAGAATTTAGGTTACAAATCTGTAGGAACAAAATCCTATTGATATAACAGTGTCCAAAAAATTTTCGTCGGCATTGTAATACATTCACGCATTTACATACATTTCATAACTCTTAAAGTACGATTCTTGGTTTCCAACAACCTTTTTCACAAACCAGAGTCCCTAACCACTACTCATTATTCCTTACCTTTTTACAGATATACATATTCGTCGACACTTCTTCAATATTTCATCATAACAAATACGTAGCATAATCAAATTTCTCATATAGCATCAGCTTATTGATCATAAACATACCGCAACAGCATAATACACATAGTCATCGTAATAGTAACATCATAACACCTCAGTCAACTCTCAAAATCGTCGTAGCTTCCTCCAATAATTTCAAAACCTAAAAAAAATTCTCTGCTCATTTCAATAGTGTCATCTACCTCAAACGCACTTCAAAAATCATGATCCCATACCAAATACACTCCTGGAAATTGAAATAAGAACACCGTGAATTCATTGTCCCAGGAAGGGGAAACTTTATTGACACATTCCTGGGGTCAGATACATCACATGATCACACTGACAGAACCACAGGCACATAGACACAGGCAACAGAGCATGCACAATGTCGGCACTAGTACAGTGTATATCCACCTTTCGCAGCAATGCAGGCTGCTATTATCCCATGGAGACGATCGTAGAGATGCTGGATGTAGTCCTGTGGAACGGCTTGCCATGCCATTTCTACCTGGCGCCTCAGTTGGACCAGCGTTCGTGCTGGACGTGCAGACCACGTGAGACGACGCTTCATCCAGTCCCAAACATGCTCAATGGGGGACAGATCCGGAGATCTTGCTGGCCAGGGTAGTTGACTTACACCTTCTAGAGCACGTTGGGTGGCACGGGATACATGCGGACGTGCATTGTCCTGTTGGAACAGCAAGTTCCCTTGCCGGTCTAGGAATGGTAGAACGATGGGTTCGATGACGGTTTGGATGTACCGTGCACTATTCAGTGTCCCCTCGACGATCACCAGTGGTGTACGGCCAGTGTAGGAGATTGCTCCCCACACCATGATGCCGGGTGTTGGCCCTGTGTGCCTCGGTCGTATGCAGTCCTGATTGTGGCGCTCACCTGCACGGCGCCAAACACGCATACGACCATCATTGGCACCAAGGCAGAAGCGACTCTCATCGCTGAAGACGACACGTCTCCATTCGTCCCTCCATTCACGCCTGTCTCGACACCACTGGAGGCGGGCTGCACGATGTTGGGGCGTGAGCGGAAGACGGCCTAACGGTGTGCGGGACCGTAGCCCAGCTTCATGGAGACGGTTGCGAATGGTCCTCGCCGATACCCCAGGAGCAACAGTGTCCCTAATTTGCTGGGAAGTGGCGGTGCGGTCCCCTACGGCACTGCGTAGGATCCTACGGTCTTGGCGTGCATCCGTGCGTCGCTGCGGTCCGGTCCCAGGTCGACGGGCACGTGCACCTTCCGCCGACCACTGGCGACAACATCGATGTACTGTGGAGACCTCACGCCCCACGTGTTGCGCAATTCGGCGGTACGTCCACCCGGCCTCCCGCATGCCCACTATACGCCCTCGCTCAAAGTCCGTCAACTGCACATACGGTTCACGTCCACGCTGTAGCGGCATGCTACCAGTGTTAAAGACTGCGATGGAGCTCCGTATGCCACGGCAAACTGGCTGACACTGACGGCGGCGGTGCACAAATGCTGCGCAGCTAGCGCCATTCGACGGCCAACACCGCGGTTCCTGGTGTGTCCGCTGTGCCGTGCGTGTGATCATTGCTTGTACAGCCCTCTCGCAGTGTCCGGAGCAAGTATGGTGGGTCTGACACACCGGTGTCAATGTGTTCTTTTTTCCATTTCCAGGAGTGTACATCATTCAAAGCTCTCATAGTATCACAATGGTTCCGAAAAAATATGAACAGTTCACAAAGTACTGACAAAATACAATTTCGTAAGTGTGAAGTTATCCAACGGTCTAATTACGTAAACATCTGTCACTGCCGTAGTAAAGAAGTTTGTCTCTCTCAGTTAAATGATCAGATAGCTGTGTAATTATGTGTTAGAGAAATATGGTACCGATGTGTAAAGTTGTATAAGCAAATACCATATTAGCTAGGGCTCCTTGTGCTTGCCAAACACATGGTACACAAAGTAAGCGTGTACCCCCCTGTGGATTAATGTAATTATACCCTCAGCTGTTACAGATTACAGCAATGGAATGAAATGAATCGCGGAAAATCTTTGTATCATTGTACTTCAAATATCTTTAAAAATAAATGATTTAAGTACAAAATTAATCACTCAAATATGTGTACTGTAGCGCTAAATGTGCGTCTTGCTGTAAGATAATCTCTGTGGAAGTGTCGTAGTTATTTTCCTCCGAAAGCTAAGTTCTGCAAAAGCCAATGTACTTACCTCATGATAAACAAAAGTGAAATGCTTTGCGTATAGATATCGTAGTTATTAAGTACAGTACCGTGATCAAGAAAGTACTACACTGTAACGTATTGTTGTGCTAATAAAAAAAAGGCTGTCTTATTGTAACTATACCACAAACTCACTATTAAACATGTTTTACTTTCCAGAAGAATTCAGAAAAACTGTGCAGATATAAAGCAGATACAGCACAAAAGCAACAATGTAAATTGTGTCACATATTAGTAGCGTCGTGATATATTTGTGTAGCTGTCAAAGAAACCAAGTGCTAAGTCATCTTTAATCCCACAGAAAGTACTTCAAATAAAGAATGTCTTTTCAAGTAAACCAAAATGTTGCATGAAAATCTCATTAGCAGTGCCGGTATATGTTCTAAGTATGTGAGCCTGATAGTTGTTACGTAATCATGCAACTAACAACCAAGAATGTACAAAACAACACTGTGTCGTCTGTTCACTATAACAATGCAATCGTAATTTCTGTTTAAAAATGTTCCCTAGGTTCTAGACTGGATATTTAACTTCAAACATTGTTGCATGTTAACAGTTTCTTAAGTCTGACAAAGCATAATAGAAATGTGAAGTGAAAAGTTTTATGGCAAAGACAAAGTTAAAAAGCAGATTATCTCTCAATAAATGGTTTTACATGTGAAATGTGGTGTAAACCTTTACTCTTCCTAGTACGCAGAGTTTCAACTTCAACGCAATTATCATGTGGTATACGTTGGATTCTGTATGGTCCATTGTAAACTAGAAGGAATTTGTGACTCAAGTGTTTCGTCTTATGTGACATTGAATGAGCTTTAATGAGAACTTTCTGACCAATGTATAATTTCTTTGCATTTGCTTTACCGTGTAGTTTTCTCCTTTTGTCTGCTGCAGATTTTATATTTTTAAGAGCCAAGTCAATTATGTCTTTGTGTCGAAGTTCACGTGTATTCGGGAAAGGTACAAGCTCTCTGATTCTGTTCGGCGGTTCTTCATTCTTTAGTACAAGAGTAGGTGGTAAAGCAGTGGAGTCGTGAAGCATTTCATTCAGCACGTTTTGAAATAAGTGTAAATATCTGTCCCAATGCTGATGCTTTCTGTGACAATAAAGTCTGCAAAGCTTATTGATTTCTTTCATAATCAGTTCAGACGGGTTACGATGTGGTGAGTACAATGAAATAAAAACAGGTTTGATTTTATGATTCCGAAGCGTAGCGAGCTGTTGCCGACCGATCGATCGATAATGCTTCCCTGTTCACTACCTGTTTCACTGTCTACACCATTATTTGACGCCCGCTCCATTTCCCTATGCACAGTTACCAAATTACTACTTTGAACATTAGTTAATTCATTACATGGTGGCGCTAACACACTGCTTTCGTCTTCACTGTCATTTCTCAGTTTACTTTGGAGCCTAATGTTACGTTTTTCACACGCCATTATTGTCACAATATTTCACACGATAACACAGAAAAGCACAATTTGAAGAGCAAAATAAGATAACACATTAACATAGAAATGGAAATAATGTCTACTTAAATACTTGGTGCAAATCTACATGCATGTCACAACTGTTTTACTGTACAACAATGAAAGACTGCAACTACAAAGGAGATTCTCTCTACAATTACGCGCTAACAATAAACAAAATCTACGCTAATTACACAAACTACAAGGAAAAAATCAGAAGATTCCAGTGAGGTATCCTCGGCGAAGGGTCGACATATGAAACGTCCGCTTTTTGAAGAATTATACAAGACTGTTCTTAAACTGACACACAATATTTTTGGCGCAACGCAATCTGACTTTCAAAATTCCCTACAAAAGAATGGCCCTGACTAACATTAAACTATACGTTTCACAAATCACTTACCTCACAAAAATCTTGGTTACTCGAACTACTGCAATACAGCGAGCGCCACTACTGCCAGCTAAATAAATGATTCAAACTACGGAAGGCACTAGCTACTGATAGGCATAGATAGCAAATGAAAGATTTTGATAGAGAACAAACAATGTATTTACCTTACTAGTGTTCAAAGGTCATAATATATATAGCAGTTCATGACAAATTTCAAAACTCCGCCATCTCTCTCCCCACATCCACCACTGCCGGCGGCTCACCTCCAACTGCGCAACGCTACGCGCTGTTCGCATCCAGCTGCTGCTGCCCAACACTACAATGGCGAGTATTACAACAATGCAAAGCAACCACAGACTGCATACAGCACAGTCAGTGATTTTCATACAGAGGTGGCGTTACCAATAAAAAAACATAAACAGCCTACTTACACCCTCCTACCAACTTTGAAAAGCCCTACCCACCATTGTGGTGTTTTTGTTTTTTTCCCCCCCAAGGGCACCCTCTCTCCCTTCTCTCCCTCCTCCCTTCCTCCCTCCCTCCTCTCCCCCAGCCCTCCCCTACCCCCTACCTTCTTTCCTCCCCCTCCCATCTCCTCTGTCACTGGCATCTACACCCTTCCCTCTCCCTCCTTCCCCACCTTTGCCCCTTTTTGGCAGGTCCCCAGACTCGTACACGTATAGTGAACTTTCGCGCGCCGGAGATCATCACCTTGTGTTCCTTTGTGCCATTGTGTTTGTGTTCCACTGTTCCAGTGTTTCATTGTTTGTGTTCCATAGTTCGCGTATGTCATCTCTGTCTTCTCTGTGTGTGTCCACGTTCTGGACGTTTTTACTTTGGTCACTGCGCCTGTGAACGGCTCCGTGTGTTTTAATTTTGTATGTCTATGTTTGTATATCCACCATGTCTGTTCTGCAATTGTCTCCTTTTGTGTCATTGGTCATATCTGTGTCCGAAGAGCGGCGTAGTATGCTGCTGCTGGCCTACCTGTATCAGGTGTGAAAATAACAATAAAGAGAAAAAAAAACAACGACATGTACTCATGTCAGATAGTCTTACATTCTGACAGAATGTAACTTTTGCAGTGTTACTTGAAAATGGCCAAAAGGCCGAAACTGCAATCGTAATAATAAGTATTTCATACAGTCAATGGCGACTATGATGTCTTTTAAGAAATATATGACTGTGAATCCCAAACATGAGAAGTAAATCAAAATAAAAAACGTTTTATTTGGAACAGTTAGCTACACCTTCCAGCTACCTCTCTACATAATCGCCGCTCCGATTTTGACATTTGTTGTAGCGTTGTGCCAACCTTTCAATACCCTCGGCATAGAAGGCCGCCGCCTGTGCTTTCCGACAATCTCTACGCTGGTCTACAGCTCGTTGTCTATGCTAAAATGTTGTCTTCGTAGCCAGCGGTTCATGTGCGCAGAGATGAAAGTAGGAGGCAATTACTGGCTGTATGGTGTGTGATCAAACACTTACCATCGAAAACGCTGCAGGAGCATCTTCGTTTCCCCTACAGTGCTGCCGAGAGCTGTCCTGAAGAAGGAAATGCTTGACAGTTACGAAATGCGGGTTGCATGACATCAGGCGAAATCTCTCACCAGGCCCTTATATTTGGCGGGAGACACTATTTTATAGGCATCTTTTTGTGCTCAATGTGTGATCAGAACTGAAAAGAGCGACATGACGCGATCTACGACCGTACTAAGGACACTACCCATCACAACTGCCCATCACATCTGTGCAAAGATTTATCGGATTTTTCATTGTGGTTTCCATTTCACACTCGATCGGACCTAACTTTCCAAATAACCCTCGTAATTTAGATACCTGTCGATGGTGTCTAAGAGTACACAGTTACACTGACATGCGACAGTATCTTCTCGGTGCTTTACTTTTTTTGTCGGGCAGTGTACCTCTGTTGTCTAATACTTCCTTTATCTTCGTAACTCATGCAGTACATTAAGACAGGAGCTATTTTACAAAACGTGACACATGCGAGATGGAAATGAACTCTTGTCGCAAACTGTCAGGGACTGAATACGTGGGCGGGTATCAACTCTGCGGCTCGTAAAAGGTCGAGGAAGGATCGATTAATCCATGTACTTGAATTCCGTCACTTTCCCCTAGGTAGAAGTGTGCGTCTCCGGCAAGCAGATGAGTCCGGGACGGAACACTCTGATAATCCTGATACTCTGATAGAACATCTTGTTTATTTTGAAGGCTAAGACAGTTTTAAAAATGAAGAAAAAACTTGTTTCATTCCTTGATTACTTCAATTTTAAATCGTAACTGGTAATACAGAAATTGGAGTAAAAATTTAAAAAAACGGTTAATATCGTCAAAATATCGGAAAAACGCCCTCATATTACCAGTTGTTCGCGGAGGCAGAGTTTCCCAAACCGTGTTCGGCGGAACACTGTTGTTCCGTGGAAATCACTTTCTCCCTGCCTTAGGGCCAGGTAGCTTGTAGCTGGCGGCAGTGCAGGGCATAGTAGTGCTGAATCTAATGCCGAGAAAATAAGTTACTACGACTTTATAAAAACCATATATTCAGGCGTTATAGGGAAGTGAAATCTGCTGGTGAACAGGGTTTCAGACACTCGAACAGGAAGAATCATAAGGCCAACATTTTTACAATAGAAAGTGATCGTGTTTTAGCATATCGGTAATAAGTGCAATACAAAAGAAAGAAAACGGACTGCGGAAAAGAGAGGTGGCTTCATCACTGTTTCTCTCTAAATTACTTGAAACTGTGAAGAAGTAGGAGACGTCTTTTGTGATTCAATGAGAACCATACCAGAAGATCCATTACTCTCACAGTCCGCTGATTATGTAAAACAAAGTTATATGAATGAGGAAAAAACATCTTCCTGATCTTGTATTTGATCAGACGGAGGATTCCGTATAAACTTAATTATGTATGTATATAATTATGTGTATAGGATCCGCACGATTTTTTCCTGTTGTCGACAATGTTACTGGAAATATGTCGGCCGTAGAAATTCCAAGACTTTCAAGAAAGTTTTCATTTCAGGCCTAAAGTCGGATAACAAACGACAAAGGAAATATTTTTTCGTGTGATATGATTGTTGTTGTTGTTGCCTTCAGTCTAAAGACTGGTTTGATGCAGCTCTTCATACTACTCTATCCTGTACAAGCCTCTTCATCTCCGAGTAACTACTGCAACCTACAGCCTTCTGAATCTGCTTACTGTATTCATCTATTGGTCTCCCTCTACAATTTTCACCCTCCCCCCCCCCCCCCCCCCCACGTTTCCCTCCAGTACTAAATTGGTAATCCCTCGATTCCTCAGAATATGCCCTACGAACCGATCCCTTCTTTTAGTCGGGTTGTACTACAAATTTCTCTTGTCCCCTATTCTATTCAGTACCATCTCGTTAGTTACGTGATGAACCCATATAATCTTCTGCATTATTCTGTAGCATCACATTTCGGAAGCTTCTATTCTCTTTTTGTCTAAACTTTTTATTGTCCATGTCTCACGATATAATTGCAAATTTAAAAATTTCCTTTACTTGTATTGTGAAACCTTGCTTCTTGGCAAATTTCATGATTCAAGGTCAACAGGAAGTACCCTACAGTTTTCGATCAGTTAGTTTGGTAGTATCAAAATATGTGACGTAAGTGGCTGTACCTTTGATTGGACTGACTTACAAGCTTCAATTTTTTACACCGCCAAGGGACCGTAGATCTTAGTATGCGACACAGATTTCAACATGACCGTCTACCCGTTTCTGAGGGAAAGGGTTTTTAACAGTCGGAGAGACAGGCACAGATTGAGGTGCGGAACCCTAAAAACGCTCTATTTTGTTTTAAATACTTTGGTGAAGCGAAATATGATCTTAACAAATTTTCCCTGATCCATCCATAACTGAAACAGCTACTCGCCCCGGAATATTGCCCATAAGAAATACTGCGCAGTACCCAAGATTGATTTTCATTAAATACTTTTTAATTAAAAACGTAACTGAACTGCTGTTTCTTATGAGAATCTGTATTTAACTAGTAAGACAATTTTTTATGTTAAGAATAAAAATTTTAAAAATAATTAATCAGAACACCGGATAAGGTCAAAAAAGTGAAATAAAATTTAATACTGTACAAGATGAAACAAGAACGAACAGATAATTTCGGTGATGTACATAATTCTGAATATTCATATCAAATGTAAACCGCTAATGAAATATATGTGCTTATTGATCAAAATTCCGGTTTTACTTAAACGTTTATACAATCTAGGCTTTCACGACCGATAATTGCGTCCTTGTTGATCCTCGTTTTATTGTCATTACGCCGCCGTGAGAAGCATATTTCTGTGCGTGACGCTGGAAGCATCATAAGAGGCTAAAAAGACTCAGATAGCAATTTCAAAAAATAAACAAGCTGAACGAACCGAAGTGTTTAAGTTCTCCTCGTGCTGACACGTCCTACGCAGTTTGTAGTGGGGAAGAGTTAGAGCTGTTTGTTTTATTTAGTGCTCAAGTCCACAAATTCTCGCATTTTAATCCTTATTTTATGTTAAAATCCTTTTTGCAGTTATAATTAGTGTAATTTGATTTTGCAGATCAGCCTTCTACATTGTTTATCAAAGTTTGTCTGAGGCAGTCTGTGTTGGTAGGCACGGGAGATGACTGCAATCACTCGTATGGACATTGTTCGACAAGTCGAGTGTGTCACCGTGGTATCTTGAAACAACGATTACCATGCGCATTTGGTATGGATTTATATATTTTTATAGGATTTCTGACGACTGTAGACTGTAGACACTAAGCTGTATTTTTGTCAGGAAACTTATTTACCTTTTAAATCGTAGGTGTCGCCCAACAGGTCGGAACTATCGGCGTTTCTTGCGTGCGACTTTGCTTCCCTCGCTGGCAGAAGTGCCATTGATGATTTGAAGGGTTATGTGGCTGCAACATGTTGGTGCTCCAGCCCACTTCGCCGTTAACGTCCAAGTACGTCTCAATCGTGTGTTCCCTGGTCGATGGATCGGACGTGGGGGTCCAGTTGCACGGCCTGCTCGTTCACCGCACCTCAACCCGTGCGATTTCTGGTTAAGAGGCCATCTCAAAAGTATTGTGTATTCTGAAACTATTCCACATGTGGAGATACTAGAGCAGCGTATTCGTGCTGCCTTTGACACTGTTCGGATCCAGCCTGGCCGGTGTGAACGTGCGAGACGTCGTGTACACGCATACGTCGAGGCACAGGGAAACCATTTTCAACACAAACTGTAACTATGGCTGCATGATACAGCGCGTATTAGAACGCAGTCTGTGTAACAATGTATGATTCAATAAATGGTCTCCAGCACGGAAACCATGCATTTCCGAACATAAGATCATTAGACTTTTATTGTTCGTATCCTCTCCTCGATCAACATTTAGAGCTTGTACACGGTGGGAAAAATCACTCTGTATGTCAGGCATTTAATCTCTCGACTTTCCCATTTCTCTGACGCATGTTGGAAAACTCTGCCGCTAGAGGGCTCAGAATTGTAGCGTGTAACATGGCGCTGTGTGAAGTAACTATGTCGGTTAGTGAGGAACAGTGTGCTGCAATCGTGTTCCTAACCACAGAAAAAGAGCCTCTAATTGAAATCCATTGAAGAACGAAAGCTGTGTACAGTGATAACTCTATCGACCTCAGTAACGTGCGCCGTTCTGTTGTTCGTACTGGTAATGAAGGAAACAATCCATACAGTCCAGACTTGGTCGTATACGATTTTCATCTGTTTCCAAAACTTAAAGAACACATTGGAGAACTTCACTTTGATAGTGATGAAGCGGTGCAAATGGAGATGAGATTTCTGGCTTCGTCTACAATGACAGTGTCAAGAAACTGGTCTCTCGTTGGGAAAAATATGTTCCACAGTTAGACCATGTTGAGGAATAAACATGTAGGGATGAACAATAAAGATGTAGAATATTGCTGGCCGATGTGGCCGAGCGGTTCTAGGTGCTTAAGTCTGGAACCGCGCGACCGCTACGGTCGCAGGTTCGAATCCTGCCTCGGGCATGGATGTGTGTGACGTCCTTAGGTTTGTTAGGTTTAAGTAGTTCTGAGTTCTATGGGACCGATGACCTCAGTCGTTAAGTCCCATAGTGCTCAGAGCCATGTAGAATATTAATACAATTTGTTTTATTTAAAAAGCTTTAAGCAACTTCAGAGTACACGATGCTTAGAACCAGGTGTTTATTTGCGAATAAATGCTGTCGATTATTGAACAAAAAAAGATATAAGTCCAGTTACGAGCTCTGTCTGATCTCCTAGCAAAGCTCATCAAAATGCCTCTCTAATGCTTTAACCAATCGTACTTAGTTATGCGTTTACACTCAAGCCATCTTTCCAGACGTTTTGAAAGTTTCGTCAGTAGTTTGTCGCATGGTCCTTTGGTGATAGTTGTTTCTGAGAGCAAAGTAGCGATAAGTAAAACACTGGACCTACGTTTGGAGGGATGGCGATTCAAATACCTGTCCGCCCATCGACACTGAGGATTTTTGTGATTCCATCCCATTCCAACACGGAAGGTTGATGAACTACATGAGAACTAACTGCTTTACATCATAAATTACGTGTCGAACACTGATTTTCTTCTGGGTATCTACATATAAAGTTGGGAGAAGAGACTAAAATAATAAGTCTAAGTAATACACTTTGAGTTTTTTTCATTGCTGACGCATTGTTAAAGTAGTAATGGCTCAGTATTACCAAACTCAGTATTAATACATAAAATAATAATTCTGATAAGAGACAGGCGGTGTAATGGTTTGGTATGGTGATGAGAAGCGATGTAAAGCCTGCGCCCAGGTCACGGTCACTTTCGGTCCATGTGGATCCGAATCGCACATTTCGCAGTAGTCTTCACTTTTTCGCAAGAAAATGATAGCTATATCGAAATTATATATTGTTATTTTAAATGAAATAAATTTTATTGTCAAAAGGGGGATGGAGGGCGGGGCAAGCCTTCGTGTCTCTAACAGTTTGTTTTCTGCAGAGCCCTTCATCTTTGCATTTTGGTCGTTGATGCGGGTTCCTCTTTGTGGCGGTTCTGTATGTAGAAACCATTGACACGCAGTACGAGCCGACGAGGTCACTCAGTTTCCCTAGGACCACATCTTTATGACGTATCGTGAGAGGGGCTTCACTGCGGCGAGAAACATCATGCCACGGGAGTCCTCACGAAACGTCGCCATCTTGCTGGTGGTCTGCCGCTACTCCTACATCAGTTCCAAACAGCTCCCAAACCAACAAACTAGCTTCCGCGAGGTGGGTACCTCGGTTTCTGCCGCAGGTGTTCGATTCTTCTTCCATTCCTTCCTTTTGCTATTACACTGTAGTGTATCACTTCCTATACAGACAAACCTTTGTGTGCCTCCTGCGGCTATTGTGTACTTCGAAACCGGTTTCCAGTAGTTGGGGAAAGAAGCTTTTTCCTACTTGGGGAGAATAGGGCAGTCGTTACGTAATTCGTCTAAGTTGGTGGTGGTCTGGGCTGACTACCGATTTCAAGGGCTAGTGTTTTCTCCAGGATGGCCGTGTTTTCCACCACTTATTAGAAATTTTTAAAAGCCATGGCATGAAGCAGCTCTTTACTGAAGAGCGCTACTGTGTCCCAAAAGCAACGACTCATTTTCATGAAACACATGTTTATCACTGGAAATATGTATATCTGTGCTGCTACGGCACATAGTAGTCATCAGAGATCATTAAAGCTTAACGTGGCACCCCACATGTCAACACGAAAAGACCAGCTTTGCACTCAGCCCGAACACATCCCATAGTTGATCAGGCGTGACGCTGTTAACGACAGCCACAATTCGATCTCGAAGCTGACTCAGGGTAGTTATTTTCACCCTGTACACATGACACTTTGTGTAGCCCCACGTGAAGAAGTAAAACGGGGTAAAGTCAGGTGACATATGGGGACAAGTTCTGGTGGTCCACTGTCAATCACCGAGCGATGTGGCGCGGTGGTTGGAACACTGGATTCGCATTCGATACGACAGCGGTTCAAACCCGGCCATGCTGATACAGATTTTCCGTGATTTCCCTAAATCGATTGAGGCAAATGGCGGGATGCTCTCTTTAAGAAGAATACGGCCGATTTCCTTACGTATCCTTCCCTTATGCGAATTTGTATTCTGACGCTAATGACCTCATCGTCAACGGAACGTTAAATCCTCATCTTCCATATTTTTTTCTGAAAGCGCTTTTCCTAAGCAGTCATATGCAACTGCAAGTGCATACTTTCAAATTAGTGCCTTCCCTAAGCAGTCATAGGCAGCTGCAAGTAAATACACTACTGGTCATTAAAATTGCTACACCACAAAGATGACGTGCTACAGACGAGAAATTTAATCGACGGGAAGAAGATGCAGTGATATGCAAATGATTAGCTTTTAAGAGCATTCACACAAGGTTGGCGCCGGTGGCGACACCTACAACGTGCTGACACGAGGAAAGTTTCCAACCGATTTCTCATACACAAACAGCAGTTGACCGGCGTTGCCTGGTGAAACGTTGTTGTGATGCCTCGTGTAAGGAGGAGAAATGCATACCATCACATTTCCGACTTTGATAAAGGTCGGATTGTAGCCTATCGCGATTGCGGTTTATTGTAGCGCGACATTGCTGCTCGCGTTGGTCGAGATCCAATGACTGTTAGCAGAATATGGAATCGGTGGGTTCAGGAGGGTAATACGGAATGCCGTGCTGGATCCCAACGGCTTCGTATCACTAGCAGCCAAGATGAGAGGCATCTTATTCGCATGGCTATAACGGATCGATCCCTGAGTCAACAGATGGGGACGTTTGCAAGACAACAACCATCTGCACGAACAGTTCGACGACGTTTGCAGCAGCATGGACTATCAGCTCGGAGACCATGGCTGCGGTTACCCCTAACCTGCATCACAGACAGAAGCGCTTGCAATGGTGTACTGAACGACGAACCTGGGTGCACGAATGGCAAAAGTCATTTTTCGGATGAATCCAGGTTCTATTTACAGCATCATGGTGGTCGCATTCGTGTTTGGCGACATCGCGGTGAACGCACATTGGAAGCGTGTATTCGTCATCGCCATTCTGGCGTATCACCCGGGGTGATGGTATGGGGTGCCATTGGTTACACGTCTCGGTCACCTCTTGTTCGCATTGACGGCACTTTGAACAGTGGACGTTACATTTCAGATGCGTTACGACCCGTGTTTTAGGCAAACATTTAAATAATATTTTATGTTCTGAAGAAGACGTTATTACTAACGTTGAAACCTAGGCAAACGATAAAGTTAACCTGCAACTGTAGGCTGCATATTCTTATATAAACAATATCAGTTGCCGTCGCTGCATAAAAATGTTAAAAATTACTTTGAAATTAGCACCATTCCGAAGAAGTCATATGCAGCTGCAAGTATGTACATACTTTGAAATTAGTACCATTCCGAAGAAGTCCTACGCAGTTACAAGTTCATACTTTCAAACGAGCACCATTCCGTAGAAGTTATATGCAGCTGTAACGTACGTACTTTCAGACTGCAAGGCATGAGGTGCAGTATTATTATTTCTAGTAGTTTATATTGAATCCGAGAAGAATAAGATTATGTTTTTTTTAAAACGTATTGCTACTTTTGTTCGTTACATTTCTTATTCTTGCTATATGTTTTGCCAGAGCGTAAGGAATGTCAGTGCGTATCTCTTTAAGTGTACAAATCGTTTCTTATCTGCCAGCCCACTGCGTTGGATTTGGTATACTCAGCGTTAAAGGGTAAGTACTCAAGGAATAAGTTGGGCATTGCCCCAGTCGTCTCATCCTCGTTACGCCTTTGGTATTATCGTTAGACAATTTCCTAAACTGTGTTGTAATTATTTTCGGTATATCCTCAACAGACATCGCGACATGACGCAGTTCTCAACAATACAGAGATCTCTGTAGCGCCCCGCACCGTTGCTTAGCATTAGTTTGAGATGAGACGACTCGTGAGCAACATGAGTAGGTCTTTCTCGAGTCAGCAAAATTTTAAGAAACCAGTGAGTGAAGTGCAGTAACACTATGCAACAACGGTAGCAGCTAGAAGGTAAGCCATTAACGAACATCTGAGTTCCACCAATCCGTGACACACAAAACACAGGCAGTAAGCTAATTGCATCTTTCTGCGAACGCATAACATAAAATCTCGCTGGCATTTATACTTAAAGAGTTTGGACATCTTCGACGCAGCAGTTATAACCAGTGTAATTTGATTTTGCAGATCAGCCGTCTACACTGTTTATCAAAGTTTGTCTGAGGCAGTCTGTGTTGGTAGGCCCGGGAGATGACTGTAATCGCTCGTATAGACATTTTTCGACAAGTCGAGTGTGTCACCGTGATATCTTGAAACACACGGTTACCTTGCGCATTTGATCGTATTTATATATTTTGATAATACTTCCGACAATTGTAGATAAATTTCAGACACTAAGCTGTATTTTTGTCAGGAAACTTATTTACCTTTTAAATCATAGGTGTGTTAGAAACAGAAAGAAATACCATTTAAAACTTTAGATCAAGTGTACGATCCTATTCCAGCCATCGGCTTTGAACCATGACGTATTATGTGACGTTACGGCGTGTTATTAAACGTTCCCCGTGGTTGTCTTAGTTACTAATGCAATTTATGACATTTGTAAACATTCTGTGTATTCCAAATATGTCGTGATGTATGACGGTGCAGTTTGAGTGGAACTTAAAGAGCAAAGCTTAAATTGTTGATAGAGAAACGAGTAGCGATTAAATTTTTATATTTTCTTCGCTCAAATATTTGAATGTTTCGTTCTGTATTTGGCACGGTTTTCGGGGGTAACATTAGGCACGGGTTAAACTGTTCAGAATGAAACGATTAGTGATTATAATTAGCAAGTTGTTTCTTACAGTTAATTTTCATTTTATAAAGTGGCAAGTTTGTTTAGGGTGAGATCAGGAAGGAGTCTTAAGTGCATAGCTGAAACGGTGGTGACTGAAACGAAATAGCTTGTTCTTATAATTTTGGTTTTTACAAATATTTGACTGTTTTTTTTGGGGTATCTGACGTCGTGGAGACGCTGCATATATGAAATAGACTGTTTTTATAGGGGTCGTTGTGTTATTGCCTTAGGCCCACTCTTGTGCTGGATGGTTGTGTTTGTGATGTTTTTTAGTAAGGGTTCAGTTGAATTGAATCGAGTCTTTGTTGTTCATTGGTTCTTTATTGTATTTGGTTTCCGACCTATTAATTTTCGTTTGTAGTGCGATTCTAACTTTCTTTATATTTTCTTCCTTTTTCTGGCGGAATTTATGTGTGTTATTTTACGATAGGCCGTCGTTTTGTGAGAGTGTGTGTGGTATCCCTGTTTCTAGTCATATAGGTCAGGCGAAATAGTCAATTGCAGTTGTGTGCTTTTGTTTTTTTGTCTTTATCTTAGGTTTATTTTAGAGGAATTAGTCTGTGTCATTTCTCGATTACGGGGTAGATTTTTGGGTGGGTGTCTGAGCTGTATAGATTTAGCGTACGCTGCGATCCCACTTGTGTATTCTGTTATATTTTCTTTCTCTTTATTCTGGAGAGATTTTTGCGTGCTATTTTTCGATTATGTCATTGTTTTGTGATGGTGTGTCTGGTATCGCTGCCTACGTTTAATCTTCACAAGTCAAACGAAATATTCAATTCCAATTCTGGTTTCTTGCATTTTTTGTTCGTTATTATGGAGGAATTCGCGTGCTTCATTTTTCCGTAATGTGGTTGCTTTGTGTATGTGTGTGTGTGTGTGTGTGTGTGTGTGTGTGTGTGTGTGTGTTTGTGTGTGTATGTGTTTGTGTGTTTGTGGGAAGGGGGTGTTGGGGGGGGGGGGGGGGCGGGTGATTTGCGATTGTTGTCTTCGTTTGAGCTATATAGGTCCAGCGTACACTGCGATTCCACTTGTGTGTGTATGTTTCAACATTTTTCTTGCATTTATTATGGAGGAATTTCTCTCTGTGTTATTTTTCGATTATGTCGTTGTTTCGTGGGTGTGAATTTGTTATCGCTATTTTCATTTGAGCTGTATATATCAAGTGAAAAATTCAATTCTAATTGTGCGATTTTTCATTTTTTTCGGTATCTGGGAGAAATTCGTGTGTGTCATTTTTCGATTAACTTATTTTGGTGAGAATTGTCTAATATCGCTATCTTCGTTTGACCTATATAGGTGAATCGAATTATTCTATTCCAGTTTTGTGTTTTCTGTATTTTTTCGTTCGTTTATTCTAGAGGAATTCTCGTGCGTGATATTTTGAATTTTTGTTGGTTTTGAATGATCTTAGCTTTGTTAATTTTTTGTTAGTTTGTTCCCGCCCAAAACCCTTCCATACTCGCGGCTGTACCGTTAATTTCATTTTATTAGCTGACAGAAATATTCCGCGTGTTTTTTATGTTTTCGACCGTAATGGTGCATCTTGTGGTCGCCATCTTGAAGAATATAATCGCCTTGTTATTAAATGTTATCTGCTATTGTTCCGTGTAAACTATGCTCTTTTCTGGAAATGTGACGTCATGTGTCAAAGTAGACTGATGGAATGGGATCATACTCTATACCCGAAATTTTTGTTTCGGCTTACGTATAATTAAATGAGGTGGACCAGCTTTCGTCTTCGTGCAAGTGCAACTGGTACCCTCATTCACAGTGCAGTGCAGCCACATTTTCTTGGCTTCTCCCCCTAGTAGAGAATGGGAATTCGAATGCGAGCTGTTAATATGTTGATTCTTCTCGCTGCCATGTTTGGCAATCAAATTATACTCTGCGCAATAGGCTTGACGCTAAAGTCACCAATGATGAATGCTGTGTCTCATTTTGGCGATAAGTAGTTTGTAGCTGTGAGTACCATTTGTACACAGTCTCTTGCGCAGTTATGTACCCCCTGATCTGGCATAACATGTATTAATCGTTCACTCTACCAGTCTTATGTCTTAACACTGTGTGCGAAGAGTATCTTCATCGAAAGTATCGATAATTAAAACCATTTAAAATTCAATTACATGTAACATTTTCGTGATGTATAACGCCACGTGTTTCATACGCTCTCGTTTGCGGATACATAGATGCACTGAACACATCGTCGGCTGTTAGCTAATGTTGAATTAATGATTAATGAATAACTTCTTTGTGTTAGAATGCTTTCCAAAACCAACTTAGATATTTTAATATAGGGAAAAAGTTCACATAACTGAACAGGTTAACCGACTTTTTCATTTTTTGTTTTCATTTTAATATTTACTTTTTTTCGTTTCCTTTTTTCTGGCGCCGGGGTCTACCCAACCATGTGGCCCCAGGGAAATACTACGGTTGCTCAGCCTAGTTATACCCTTGGGGTCCCCTGCGTTTTGAAAAACGACAAATGCGTGCGAGGAGAGTTCATTCGCGTTGTAACTCTTTGCTTGAAGAAACTACTCTACAACTTACATTATTGTGAGTAACTTGAGAATAGTACAAACAGGACGAGCTAAATAATGTTGACTTTGGTTCTGTATCAAAAACTGCTGAGAAAACCAAAATAGCCAAGCAGTGCGCGTACAAAACAAAATTGTGCGAAGTCCCGTCGGTGGAATGGACAGATGCTGGTTCTGAATTGCGTTTCGTACGAGGCGTAAAAGTTATCGTTATTTTCAGATCATCACCTGAATAAAGGTATGTATGTATATTAACCGGAAACCTAGAAACGACGGAGAGGCTCCGTCCCCGCCGCAGCGGCAGTGGTCCACAACCCCAACGACGACTACCGCAGTCCACTTCACACCCCACCGCCCCACACCGAACTCAGGGTTATTGTGCGCTTCGGGCCCCGGTGGTCCCCCTCCCCCGCAGGGAACGTCTCACACCAGACGAGTGTAACCCCTATGTTTGCGTGGTAGAGTATGGTGATGTACACGTACTTGGAGAACTTGTTTGTGCAGCAATCGCCTACTAAGTGTAACTGAGGCGGAATAAGGGGAATCAGCCCGCATTCGCCGAGGCAGACGGAAAACCGCCTAAAAACTATCCACAGACTGGCCGGCTAACCAGACCTCGACACAAGTCCGCCGGGCGGATTCGCGCCGGGGACCGGGCGCTCCTTCCCACTCCGGAAAGCCATGCATTAGACCGCCTGGCTAGCTGGGCGGGCTGAATAAAGGTACTTGCACTGAAGCTAGTTATATAATTTTTTTCCTTTAAATACACTCAAAGACAAAAAGGAGACCATGTACCAGAAGGAATTATCCGACTGGTACAGAAATCGGTAGATGTGATGAACAATTACAGACAAACATATGATTACAATTTTAGAAAAATTGGATCATTTGTTCAAGAGAAAGAGCTTGACAGATTGAGCAAGTCAGTGACCCGCTGGTCCACCTCAGTTATTCGGCTTGGCATTGATTGGTAGGGTTGTTGGATGTCCTCCTGAGGGATATCGCAACAAATTGTGTCCAATTGGTTCGTTAGATCGTCAAAATCCCTAGCTGGTTGGACGGTCCTGCCCACAATGCCAAAAATATTCTCAACTGGGGAGAGATCCGGCGACCTTGCTGGTCGAGGAAGTGTTTGACGAGCATGAAAACAAGCAGTAGAAACCCTCGCCGTGTGCGGGCGGGCATTATCTTGCTGAAATGTAAGCTCAGGATGGTTTCTCTTTAAGGGCAACAAAACGGGGTGTAGAATATCGTCGACGTACTGCTGTACTATAAGGGTGCAGCGGACTACAACCAAAGGACTTCTTGATGCAATAATTTACCAACAGCCGTATGTATTGTAGAAATTTATTTTATTTTATGAACTTCGATGTGCTACCAGTTTCGGCATTACATTGAAGCCATCTTCAGGCCCCACTCGTCATAGTCGTAAAATCGCTGTACACGGAAGGAGCCATATAACTGGATCCGTGAATCAATCGTCCTGCAACAGCTCTTGCAGGCCAGGAGACACAGACTCTGTGTCTCCTGGCCACCAATAGCTGTTGCAGGACGATTGATTCACGGATCCAGTTATGTAGATCCTTCCGTGATAGCGATTTTACGATTATGACGTGTGGGGCCTGAAGATGGCATCAAATGGCTCTGAGTACTATGCCACTTAACTTCTTAGGTCATTAGTCGCCTAGAACTCAGAACTAATTAAACCTAACTAACCTAAGGACATCACACACATCCAAGCCCGAGGCAGGATTCGAACCTGCGACCGTAGCGGTCGCTCGGCTCCAGACTGTAGCGCCTAGAACCGCACGGCCACCCCGGCCGGCCGAAGGTGACATCAATGTAATGCCGAAACTGGTAGCACATAGAAGTTCATAAAATAAAATAAATTTCTACAATACATACAGCTGTTGGTAAATTATTGCATCAAGAAGTTCATGCCAGCCGTCGTCCTACGGTCCATAATGGATCAACGAAGATACAACCAAAGGTGTCCTGCTATGAGGAGAAATGGCAACCCCAGATCATCACTCATGGTTGGCGGGCTGTATGGCGGGCGGCAGTGAGGTTGGTATGCCACCATTGTCCGGGGCGTCTTCAGACTCCTCCTCGCTGGTCATTGGGGCTCAACTGGAAGCGGAACTCGTCACTGAAGACAATTCCAGGCCGAAGAAGTGTCTGGAGATGCCCCGGACAGAGGTGGAATATCAACTTGACTGTCGCTTGCCATACGGCGCGACAACCAGGAGTAATGGTATGGGGTGCCCTTTCTTTACATAGCAGGACCCCTTTGGTTGTCATATACAGCACCCTTACAGCACAACGGTATGCGACGGTGTTCTGTACCCCGCTTTGTTGTACTTAAAGCCATCCTGGGCAAGTCAATGGCCGCCCACAAAGGACGAGAGTTTGTACTGCGTCTTCGTGCTTTCCGAACCCTTCCTTGGCCTACAAGGTCGCCGGATCTCTCCCCAATTGAGAACGTTTGGAGCATTATGAGCATCTCGGGATTTTGACGATCTAGCTCGCTAATTGGACAGAATTTGACACGATATTCCTCACGACATTCAACAACTCTATCAATCAGTACCAAAACGAATAACTACTTTAGTGACTTGTTCAACGTGTGAAGCCCTTTCTCTTAAATAAATCATTCAGTTTTTCTGAAATGGTAATCATTTTCAGGCTGCACTCGTACTCGTACATCCCTTTTTATCAATTTTATAATGAAAACTTAATAGTACCCCTTAGCTTACCATTGCTGCACTCCTTCAGTATCGCATACTGATGCTTTACAGATAGTGATCAAGAGCAAATCTTAAGGCTGCCTCTAGTTGCGGAGTTCGGGTACTGCCGGTCAGGGAAGCTTTCGAAAAGTTGTGGAATTCGGTGTTCAGGGGGCAAAAGCTGCGGATTTCGTGTGAGCTGCAATATGTCGTGAGCAATGCCAGACTGGAAGACGAACCTGGGTCTCCTGATTCTCGCGAACAGTCTGCTTAACCATCAGACTATCTTGCCACACCTTCGGGATTCTATTGATCGAGATAACTGCATACGGAGCGAATGGCACATTCATTACATTGATATTCAATATTTCTGAGCATTACTTCAGTGATATCATTTCATATCACTGCAGAGATATTGATTTCGTTACCGTTACCTCCAAACAAGCGAAATCCGTCACATGTTGCCTGCTGAGTGTTGTGATCTGAGAAACCAACTGTGTGCGGTGGTTCTTTAACGAGTAGTAGTTCCCGGGAGACTAAAACGACAATCATGTACGGGTACAAGTCTTCAAGGCTATGGCACCTAATAGAGCTGTTGTCAGTCTACGTTTACGTATACAGGGTGATCGGACTCAGTCTGAAAGCTTGTAACGCGGGGTAGGTATGCTGAGAAATAATTGTTAAGAAAAAAATTCGATACGTTGCGCCGTTTCTAAATTCATTAGCATTGAAGTTATCCAGTCACGTCGTTACGAGTAGAAATTCAAGCGGCCCGTCAGAGACGATGAAGCCAAACGTGTCCTTCGTTTTGTTTCCTATACTCGGAACAAGAGAGCGATACGAAAATTGGACATGGAACTGTAGAAAGGATCGAACCGGAGCCAAAGGCTGAGGAGTGTCGTGCGCTGTCATCTACGCTATGAGAACAAATGACATGAGATGCATCGGACGGGGTGCTTGATTTTTCGTGCGAAATGGTGTGATTAGCTAACTTCAATGCTAATTACTGTAAATCGGAAACGGCACAACGTATCGAATTTTTTTGTTAACAATTATTTCTCAGCACAGCCTACCCTGCAACACCCTTATAGGCATCCCAGCCTGTTTCTGACCACCCTGTATACTGTGCAAACCACCATGCGGTGCATGGCGCAGGGTACCTTGTGTCATTGCTGGTCATTCCCGTTCTCATTCCACTCGCAAATGTAGCGAGGGAAAAACGATCGTGCATACGGTTTGGTACGAGCTCTGATTTCTCTTATCCTGTCTTCGTGGTCGTTACGCGAGATGTATTTTGGTGGCAACAGGACCGTTCTACAGGCTGTCTCAAATGTTGGCTCCCTAACCTTTCTCAATAGGGTTTCACGAGAAGAACTTCTCTCCATGGATTTCCATTTGAGTCCACGGAGCTTTCCAGTAATATTCGCTTGTTGATCAAACCTACCGGTGACAAATTTAGCAGCACACCTCTGAATTGTTTCGATGTCTTCCTTAAATCCTCGAGCAGTACAAGAATGGGGCATAAAAGTTATTTGTGCGCTGATCTCCGTTACAGATGAGTTGCACCTTCCTAAATCCTTCCAGTAATAGAAGTCTACTTCATGTCGCTTTAACCGTGCGACGTAACGCGGTGGTTAGCACACTGGACTCGCATTCGGGAGGACGACGGCTCAAACCTCCGTCCGATTATCCAGATTTGTGTTTTCCGTGATTTCCCTAAATCGCTTAATGGAAATGCCGGGATGGTTCCTTTGAAAGGCCACAGAGGATTTCCTTATTCGTCCTTCCCTAATCCGAGCTTGTGTTCCATCTCTAATGACCTCGTTGTCGACGAGACGGCAAACAGTAATTTCTTCCCCGTGTCGCTTTACTACTTTATGCCTAGATATTTAATCGACAAGACTATGTCAAGCAGCACACCACTAATATTTCATGTGAATATTACAGAACTGTCTTTCCTGCTCATCTATAATGATGTTCATTTCTTTCAAATTTAGAACAAGGTGGTATTCGTCACACCAAATATAAATTCTGCTCAAGTTATCATGTATCTTCCTTTTCTCTACAGTACAGGATCGTGAGAAAACACTGTCATCTTGGATATTAAGCTATCCTACAGCCTTTGCAGATAATAATAATGAAAAAGGAGACACCTTCATGCAACAGCATAAGTCTTTTTTAGTTTTTACCCTAATATATTTCACTACATTTATGCTATTTTTCGTAGTTTCTTCTTTAGTTAGAATTTATGTATCCTAAGACAGTCTAACCATTCCTACCACAGTTCTGTACTACACTGCTTGACAACTGTTAAGAAGTGGAGAGTTTCTTGGACAGGAATAATCACAGCCAATGATGGACGACGTGAAACACAGTGGAGTGGTAGATCTATAACGAAAGATGGTATGAATTTCACCACACGGGAAATCAATATAGCAAACATAATCAGCTTTCATGTTTGACGTAGGTCAGGTTCTCAGCCCTTCTCCGGCTCTAATGCACATTTTGCACCATTTATTCATGCTGGCTACCAAACTATCGTGGATATTGTCCAACTACTATCTCAGGGCCGGCCGCGGTGGCCGAGCCGTTATAGGCGCTTCAGTCTGGAACCGCGCGGCGACCGCTACGATTGCAGGTTCGAATCCTGCCTCGGGCATGGATGTGTGTGATGTCCTTAGGTTCGTTAAGTTTAAGTAGTTCTAGGTTCTAGGGGACTGATGACCTCAGATGTTAAGTCCCATAGTGCTCACAGCCATTTGAACCATTTTCCTATCCCAGGGTTGTTTTCAACTCCTGTGTGGTACGGGGAAGGTGTGTTTGTTGAGAAACACATCTGCCAAGAGCATCCCGGGCATACTCCACAGACTTAAGGTCCGGGGAGCACGCAGCCCATTGCGTACGTTCAATACCTTCACTTTCCAGTGTGTGAGATGCCTCAGCGTTTCTGTGTCGTCCATAAACAGAAAGTCGGGACATACCACACCGTTAAACAGACGGACATGATTCAGAACAATCTCCCTGCAACCTTGCTGTGCTGTAACGGTACCTTGCGCAAAGATATGCAGCGGTTTTGGACCACTCTGCGTAGTACCTCCCCACACCATAACGCCTAGGCCATACAGAAGACGTTCATGAAATTCTGTAGTGTATAACATGTTCCTCTCTCTCTCCACAGTAACTTATGGCCAGAATCACTCACCACACTGAAGCGGGATTCGTCGGAGAACATGACTCTGGACCACTGCATCTGACCCCAACTAACATAACTCCTAACACCCACGAACTCTTTGTCGACGCTAGCGAGGTTAAAAGGGGATGTCGTATGGTATTATATTTTGGAGTAACTCTCCCCATTCTAAAAGGATATTTTTGACTCAGAAACGGGCGGTTCGGGCAATAAGTGACATATGTTCACGAACCTCAAAAAATGGTTCAAATGGCTCTGAGCACTATGGGACTTAACAGCTGTGGTCATCAGTCCCCTAGAACTTAGAACTACTTAAACCTAACTAACCTAAGGACATCACACACAGCCATGACCGAGGCAGGATTCGAACCTGCGACCGTAGCAGTCGCGCGGTTCCGGACTGCGCGCCTAGAACCGCGAGACCACCGCGGCCGGCTTCACGAACCTCTTTTCGACCCCTGTTCACGAGTCTGGGTGTTTTGCCATTTTGCTCTCAATATATATATATATTCCTTACCGTCATTTCTTGTTAACAGTATTAGCCTATTCCCAAGAATAAGCAGCTTTCACTCAGTTAATACTCGGCAGAAATCAAACCTGTATTTGGATCGGACTTACTTAACTCTTGTGCAGAAAGGTGTGCAGTATACTGCTGCATCCAGTTTCAATAAGCTACCACAAGAATTCAAAAATCTTAGCAGTAATCCACGCACTTTCAAATCGAAA
This sequence comes from Schistocerca americana, assembly GCF_021461395.2. Classification (NCBI taxonomy): domain Eukaryota; kingdom Metazoa; phylum Arthropoda; class Insecta; order Orthoptera; family Acrididae; genus Schistocerca; species Schistocerca americana. Next base: position 405,953,757 of record NC_060121.1, on the reverse strand, counting down.
CTGAAGAGTTTCCTCATGGGTCAAATGTGTGTGAAATCTTATGGGACTTAACGGCTAAGGTCATCAGTCCCTAAGCTTACACACTACTTAATCTAAATTATCCTAAGGACAAACACACACACCCGTGCCCGAGGGAGGACTCGAACCTCCGCCGGGATCAGCCACACAGTCCATGACTGCAGCGCCTCAGACCGCTCGGCTAATCCCGCGCGGCCCTCGTGGGTCACTCCTCCTATTCTGTCGAGTTATGGCTTGACCTTTTTATTGGGTTCATAAACATTTTATTTTTATCTGTTATTACTTTTATGTTGTAATGTCATGTACTGACACATTCCATGACCTTGGAGATTTGCTCCTCAATTTGGTCCTCGAGATGACTGGGTGTTTGTGTTATCCTTATCATTTCATCCTCATTCATGAAAGTGGCGAGACTGGACAGAGCAAAGGTCGGGAATTTGTATGGGCGCTGTTAACCGCGCAGTTGAGCGCCCCACAGACCAAACACCATCATCATCATCATCGATTTGGTCCTACGGAACTTGACGTGTAAATAAATAAATAAAGCTTTCGATCACACAAATCAGCCTGATTCAATCGCCGCGAAATGATTCTTTCAGAGACACGTGTATTGGTAGTGGCTGCAAGGACTGCAGCGATTGCCTAGGAGTGAGATGGCTGTTCGTTTTCGACCTTCAGCCGAATTTCTTAATGGCGAGATGACATTTATGCACACACATTACTGTGTTTACAGTTGCGGCACGTTGACCTGCTCTGAGGCGTGCATCTGATCATTCGCAGTCACTGAAATGATGTCTTGTGGACATGTTGCCGTACCACATGGAATATCGGACTAATCAGTTCCACGACAACCTTCGCCACACACCGTACTACATGAACTGTTGGAAGGATACAGAGCCTTCGTGCACGGACGTCGCTGCAGTTAACACGTCCAGCCCTGTACATTTCCGTTTACTGTCATTCATTGGTCGAGTGTTCCGCAGCAGTTGTCGGTTGTTCTATAGCAATCGACAGTTGTTCCTTAGCAAGAGTCAGTTGTTTCATAGCAGTTGTCAAGCAGTGTAAATGCAGTATCCGTTGTCATTGTTGTGAACTTACTTTGATGCATGATAGCTGGGTTGTTAGGTGTTTTTAGTGTGTTTCCGTTAGAGTTATATTTTTGGTGAAGTTTTCTTGAACTCATTCGCGGTTCACCCTATTACGAATTTCTGGCTCGCTTAACTCCTGATCGAACATCTTCGTTCTTGCTACCTTAAGAAGAACGGTCCAATGACAATGTTTCTGCATAAGTCGTAATAAATACACTACTGGCCATTAAAATTGCTACACCAAGAAGAAATGCAGATGATAAACGGGTATTCATTGGACAAATACATTATACTAGAACTGACATGTGATTACATTTTCACGGAATTTGGGTGCATAGATTCTGAGAAATCAGTACCCAGAACAACCACCTCTGGCCGTAATAACGGCCTTGACACGCCTGGGCATTGAGTCAAACAGAGCTTGGATGGCGTGTACAGGTACAGCTACCCATGCAGCCTCAATACGATACCACAGTTCGTCAAGAGTAGTGACTGGCGTATTGTGACGAGCCAGTTGCTCGGCCATCATTGACCAGACATTTTCAGTTGGTGAGAGATCTGGAGAATGTGCTGGCCAGGACAGCAGACGAACATTTCTGTATCCAGAAAGGCCCGAACAGGACCTGCAACATGCGGTAGTGCATTATCCTGCTGAAATGTAGGATTTCGTAGGGATCGAATGAAGGGTAGAGCCACGGGTCGTAACACATCTGAAATGTAACGTCTACTGTTCAAAGTGCCGTCAATACGCACAAGAGGTGACCGAGAAGTGTAACCAATGGCACCCCATACCATCACGCCAGGTGATACGCTAGTATGACGATGACGAATACACGCTTCCAATGTGCGTTCACCGCGATGTCGCCAAACACAGATGCGACCATCGTGATGCTCTAAACAGAACCTGGATTCATCCGAAAAAATGACGTTTTGCCATTCGTGCACCCAGGTTCGTCGTTGAGTACACCATCGCAGGCGCTCCTGTCTGTGATGCAGCGTCAAGGGTAACCGCAGCCATAGTCTCCGAGGTAATGGTACATGCTGCTGCAAACGTCGTCGAACTGTTCGTGCAGATGGTTGTTGTCTTGCAAACGTCCCCATCTGTTGAGTCAGGGATCGAGACGTGGCTGCACGATCCTTTACAGCCATGCGGATAAGATGCCTGTCATCTCGACTGCTAGTGATACGAGGCCGTTGGGATCCAGCACGGCGTTCCGTATTGCCCTCCTGAACCGACCGATTCCATATTCTGTTAAGTCATTGGATCTCCACCAACGCGAGCAGCAATGTCGCGTTACGATAAAGAGCAATCACGATAGGCTACAATCCGACCTTTATCGAAGTCGGTAACGTGTTGGTACGCATTTCTCCTCCTTACACGAGGCATCTCAACAACGTTTCACCAGGCAACGCCGGTCAACTGCTATTTGTGTATGAGAAATCGGTTGGAAACTTTCCTCGTGTCAGCACGTTGTAGGTGTCGCCACTGGCGCCAAGCTAATCATTGCATATCAGAGCATCTTCTTCCTGTCGGTTAAATTTCGCGTCTGTAGCCGTCATCTTCGTGGTGTAGCAGTTTTAATGACCAGTTGTGTAACTGCTTGGTGCTCGATTTAGTCAGCAAAATAATTTGGAGAGTGTTTAATACCGTTTTACACCATTTCCGGCAATCTCCATCCAAATAATAATTCGTTCTATTTACCATTGCGATGTAACATGAGTAAGTTCGATGGAAATACACTCGACATTGGTTTTTAAAACTTCAAAAGGGATCTAACGATAGATATTTGTTATTTCTTCTTCACAGGCAAGATGCCGTAGCGATATGTGTAAACAGCTACAGGATACGGCAGCGACTAATTGTTTCTCCGAGGGAAGATGTTTACCGTTTGGAGCAATGCGTCAGACTGCTTACTAACTTAAGATATTTCTGCTGCCTCACAACTTGCTTGCCTTCGTTTTCTTGGAAATGTAACAACTACCGGAAATTGAGCAGGGAATGGGCTGTAGTTCTTATTGATGTCTCTTATATGCTCACTCACCGTTTATGATTTATAAACAGCCGCAGATGTGCGTAAACACCGGGATCTTCGCAGGCACGCTCTGCTTAGCTAGATATTAATGAACAAGGCAGACGAAGCACAGAAGCAACACTCCGGAGCTATTTCTGAAGGCGCAGGAGGATGACTAAAAACACGAACACAACATTTTTATGGACGAACCAGACATTTCGGAAGCAATGTGGAGCAGGTAAAGACATCGGTTGCTATCAAACGTTTCGGGGAAGTTTTTCGAACTGTATTGGGGCACCACATTCGATGGAGATGAAAATACGGTCGTGGTAACTTCCGCGATGAAGTAACTGCAAAAATTTTAAATGTTGAGCTATAGAGAGATGAAAAGAATTAAATGGACGGTTATAGTACGAAATGAAGAGAAACTAGAAGCAATAGCAGCGGAAAGAAGTCTACCGAAAGCCCTTGTTAGAAGAAGTTTCAACTTAGAGAATGATTTAATGAAACCATTTGGGAATAATTAATTTTCCAATGGAAGCAACAGTAGAGGTATATAAATGTTAATGAGATGGATGGTTATGACAGTTTATAGCCACAGATATACCATAGCTTGTACTGTGAAACAGTGCTACTTCGAGAGAGCGTTTGTCTGTCTTTAATTTGTTAGAAACTGCTCCTCCATGCGCCGAGCTTTTATGTATGTACACGTTGGAAATGACTGTTGAGGTCGTCCGCAGCTTGTGGTCGTGCGGAAGCGTTCTCGCTTCCCACGCCCGGGTTCCCGGGTTCGATTCCTGGCGGGGTCAGGGATTTTCTCTGCCTCGTGATGACTGGGTGTTGTGTGTTGTCGTTAGGTTTAAGTAGTTCTAAGTTCTAGGGGACTGATGACCATAGATGCTAAGTCCCATAGTGCTCAGAGCCATTTGAACTGTTGAGGTTTTTGCATTCCAGATACAGCGACATCACTAAGGGCGGGTAGTCATCTAGTTTTGAAAAGCGGGATGTAGCGCTCATTTTAGATTTTAGTTTCAGGAAGTTGTGTTACCGAATTAACACTGTCTTTTATTTTTTTCTAAATTTATTCCAAATAATGAAACAAAATGTAGTGTTAACACCAGTTCAGGCGAGACATTGTAGCTAAATGTAAGATAGCGTATCAAGCTTAGCCTACATCTGTTCCAGTTTGGGGCCCGTATGCTGTCCACCACATTTTGTACTGACATATCGATGTACTACTCCAAAAACTGTTTTATCGAGTGCTTAAGTTTGCGCATCATTCGGTATTCCTATAATCTGGTTTGGAAACCTTGTTGACTCTTAAGAGTATGGGATGCAGAAATATTACTTCCACAAACTTGAAAGGCTGATGAACTACATGAGAAATAACTGCTTTAGATCATAAACTACGAGTCGAACACTAATTTTCTTCTGGGTATCTACATATAAAATTGGGAGAAGAGACTAAAATAGTAAGTCTAGGTAATACACTTTGAGTACTTTTCATTGCTGACGCATTGTTAAAGTAGTAATGGCTCAGTATATCGATACTCAGTATTAAAATATAAAATAATAATTTTGGTAAGAGCCAGTCGGTCTCCGCTACAGTGATGAGAAGCGATGTAAAGCCTGCGCCCAGAGCACGGTCACTTCCTGTCCATGTGGGTCCGAATCGCACATTTCGCAGTAGACTTACTCTTTCGTAAGAAAATGATAGCTATATCGAAATTACATATTGTTATTTCAGATGAAATAAACTTTATTGTGAACAAGGGCGGAAAAGCCTTCGTGTCTGTAACTATTTGTTTTCTGCAGTGTCCTTCATCTTAGTATTTTGGTCGTTGATGTGGGTTCCTCTTCGTTGCGGTTCTCCATGTAGAAATCATTGACATGCAGTACGAGACGACGAGGTCACTCAGTTTCCCTAGGACCACATCTTTATTAAGTATCGTGAGGGGGCTTCACTGCGGCCAGAAACACCACGCCATGGGAGCCCTCACGAAACGTCGCCGTCTTGCTGGTGGTCTGCCGCTACTCCTACATCAGTTCCAAACAGCTCCCAAACCAACAAACTAGCTTCCGCGAGGTGGGTACCTCGGTTTCTGCCGTACGTCGGAACCGGTTTCCAGTATTTGGGGAAAGAAGCTTTTTCCTACCTGGGGAGAATAGGCCAGTCGTTACGTAATTCGTCTAATTTGGTGGTGGTCTGGGCTGACTACCGATTTTAAGGACTAGTGTTTTCTCCAGGATGGTCCGTTTTTTCCAGCACCTATTAGAGATAAATTTTTAAAAGCCATGGCATGAAGCAGCTCTTTATTGAAGAGCGCTACAGTGTCCCAAAAGTAAAGACATGTTCATGAAACACATGTTTAACACTGGAAATATATATATCTGTGCTTCAAAGGCACAAAGTAGTCATCAGAGATCATTATAAAGCTCAATGTGGCCACCCACATGTCAACGCGAAAAGACCAGCTTTTGCGCAGTAGCCCGGAACACGTTCCACAGCTGATCAGGTGTGATGCTGTTAACCACCTCCACAATCCGATTTGCAGCTGAGGCGGGGTACTTATTTTAACACTGTACACGTGGCATTTTGTGTGGCCCCACATGAAGAAGTCTAATGGGGTAAAGTCAGGTGACATGGGGACAAGTTTTGGAGGTCCACTGTCCATCACCGAGCGAAGTGGCGCAGTGGTTAGGACACAGGACTCTCTTTCGGTAGGACGACAGTTCAAACCCGCGTCCGGCCATTCTGAATTAGATTTTCCGTGATTACCCTAAATCGCTCCAGGCAAATTCCAGGATGGTTCATTTGAAAGGGCATGGTTGACTTCTTTCCCTAGTTCGATGGAACCGATAATCTCGCTATTTGCTCCCCTTCCCCAAACTAACCAACCAAACACTGTTCACTGGACTTCGGGAGATAATTTCGAACATTGAGAACAAATTGTGGAGGAGCCCCGTCCTGCTGGTATATAACAGAATTCTATCAGGGCGCAAAAGTACGCGAATCGCCAGGGACAGTAGAGTCGGCAGTCATCCTAGAGCCACTTCACAGAAGGCCTACCAAGGAAGAGGCGAGGGTCAGTTGCTCATCAGCCGCCTTGCATGCTCTTGTAGTGCCGCGTTGGGATATCCAGCTTCGTTCTGAACGAACACAGATAGGATCTCCCATGGCGAAGACACCTGGCGAAAAAATTTTACAACCTGGGAGTGCAGTGAGAAGGTCCGTTTTTTAGCTGAAGGCACTATTATACTCAAATATAAAAAATGATTGTTTCTTCATTGATAGAGCTCCAGAGTTATCCAAATCCTACAGACCAATTTGTCTTTTGGACGTTCCCGGCAAGATAACTAAGGTCGGCGACCACGGAATGAAATAGTGTCCCAAGAATCTACATTGCATTGGTGCAAATGATCATGGAAGAGTGGACTTCAGGACGTAACAGCGATGGATGCAATTGCTGGCTTTAGTGGATGCGCTGCTGACGTGCTGGCCGACGCCCAACGAATCCAGCCACCATCCAGCAGACAATGGCTGTTGAGGAGGGTAGTATGAGGGTGGATCCAGTAGCGGAAACAACCATCTACAAGCAAATGCACCAAAATAACTGAACAAACAGAGAACAAATTCTGTAGTGCTTGTAGTAGTATTAGTGGGCACGGTTTAATTTTAATTTCATAGTGGTAGAAGTCGTTGTAGGAAAAATTAAGTACCAGAAACAAACATTTAGTTTATAAATTTGTTACTGTCCAAGGAAATGTGATTTGTATGGCCTGTTTTAGCTTTTCATATAATAGGGCGTAATTATGAAGAATAAATAAAATAAATAAATATAAATGTTTCTCCGTAAAACACCAGATGCCAGAGATAACCCGAAGACGTAGTGGGGTCTCACAGTTTACGCCCTTTGAAACATGAAACACTGCTGAATGTACTGACAGCCAACAAACATTCTCGAGAACGTATATGGGGCAGTACGTCTCTTGTTTTGTCTCAGGCGCCGTACGTGTCCGGCGCGACAGTGAATTTAGACTAGCAAGGAAACATTCCGCAGTGTAAATAACAGGTCTCGATGAACCTTGGCGGGTGTGAAGAGGAACCCAAATAATGCGGGGTAAAAGACACCGCGAAACATAGTTTGACAAATTAGGTTCAATGGGAATATCTTCGAAACTGCGATACGTAAAAAATGTTCCTCACATAAAAACTAAAATGTAATGTATGTTCTTGATTACTGTATAATTATCCTTTGTAATAATTTGCAGTCCGCCGCTCGTGGTCTCGCGGTACTGTTCGCGCTTCCCGAGCACAGGGTCCCGGGTTCGATTCCCGACGGGGTCAGGATATTTCACCTGCCCCGAGATGTCTGGGTGGTGATGCGTCGTCGTCGTCGTCATCATCAGCATCCATCTCCATTACCGTCGGAGGAAGGCAACGGCAAACCACCTCCATCAGGACCTTGCCTAGTACGGCCGTGCGGGCCTCCCGCATCGTTTCCCTACGCTCTGTCAAGAAACAAGGGACTTCATTTCCATTTTCCAATAAGTTTTAAACTCTGCAAAATATCCCACACCATTAATTAATTTTGAAAAATGAAAACTTTTGTCACAACATAAATTAAAGAAACTCCCAAGCCACATACATCCATATGTAATACAACTGTTTTCTGGAATACCACATTTTGGAAAATAAGCTGTACACAGTGTGCGGTCGGAATATCTTCAACATACCTAATTAAAATATCTAAACATTCTTTATTATTCTAATTATTTATTTTAATTATTTGCTTTATGTTTTAAACTGTTTTTAACGTTATACATTTTTTTTAGTTTACTGTTTCACATATGTGTGTTTCGTTGATCGAAAGTAGTAAGTAGCTCGTCATTATGATACAAAATCATTACAGTAATGATAATCTGTATAGAAATGCTTAACACATATGGTTTTTTTACATCATGCAAGTAAAAATGAACGAAATTTCTTCACATAATATACAAGACGGAGAAGACAATATAAAACAAAATTCAGCAGTACTTCAATGCGCCGCGGGTTATCGTCTAAATATCCTGATTTGTATCAGGCGTATTTCAATACAACGGTAAGCCTTCGGGGAGACAATTGATTATGTACTAATGGCTGCAAATTGATTATATTGTTCCTCTAGTGCAGGTTAATAGCACAATCATTCAACAGAATTAGATCCGAAAGTCCTCTCACAAACTTCTCCCAATATCGGAAGCCGCAAGCGTTCTACGGCTGTACCTGTGCCGTCGTGCTCTTTAGGATCACCACGTGACGAAGTTCCTTATCCTCAGCTACGACGCTCTAAGCACTTATTTCATACTGACCACCGCAAGAATCTAACAATAATACAGATTTTTCTCCCTGACTGGAAAAAATACTTTACCAGATTTAGACACTGTCACAAGTATATTTGGGGCAGCAAAAAGAGATACTCGAATTCTCGGTTCAAACTCACCATTAATTTCTTTTAAAACTATCGAAAGGCGCGTGGCCAGTGTGAAAAAACAGTATTGACCGTCGTAATCGAGGACAAGGAAATTTTTCAACTGGTGATTTCAAAGGGCTGGAGGGTACAGGTACAGCCACGGGATGTACGCGGCTTTCAATGTTGGAAGGACTCTCTGAGAAAATTTTCAGATGTAATTCTGTTGAATGATTATCCTGTCAGTCTCCACTTGAGATACAATATAATCAAGTTGCTGCCACTAGTATACAATAAATTCTCATTGCCAAGGTTTACAAAAAAATGGTTCAAATGGCTCTGAACACTTAGGGACTTAACATCTGAGGTCATCAGTCCCCTAGAACTTAGAACTACTTACACCTAACTAACCCAAGGACATCACACACATCCATGCCCGAGGCAGGATTCGAACCTGCGACCGCAGCAATCGCGCGGTTCCGGAGTGAAGCGCCTAGAACCGCTCGGCCACCGCGGCCGGCACCAAGTTTTACAGATGCACTGAAATATACCGGTCACAAATCAGGATATTTAAAGGATCACAAGCGACAGTGTCAAATCCTGCTGAATTTTGTTCTCCGTTGTGCGTAAAACGTAAAATAACAGTTTAAAACATATAACAAATATGTTGTTGTTGTTGTGGTCTTCAGTCCTGAGACTGGTTTGATGCAGCTCTCCATGCTACTCTATCCTGTGCAAGCTTTTTCATCTCCCAGTACCTACTGCAACCTACATCCTTCTGAATCTGCTTAGTGTATTCATCTCTTGGTCTCCCTCTACGATTTTTACCCTCCACGCTGCCCTCCAATACAAAATTGGTGATCTCTTGATGCCTCAGAACATGTCCTACCAACCGATCCCTTCTTCTGGTCAAGTTGTGCCACAAACTTCTCTTCTCCCCAATCCTATTCAATACTTCCTCATTAGTTATGTGATCTACCCATCTAATCTTCAGCATTCTTCTGTAGCACCACATTTCGAAACCTTCTATTCTCTTCTTGTCCAAACTAGTTATCGTCCATGTTTCACTTCCATACATGGCTACACTCCATACGAATACTTTCAGAAATGACTTCCTGACACTTAAATCAATACTGGATGTTAACAAATTTCTCTTCTTCAGAAACGCTTTCCTTGCCATTCCCAGCCTACATTTTATATCCTCTCTACTTCGACCATCATCAGTTATTTTGCTCCCCAAATAGCAAAACTCCTTTACTACTTTAAGTGTCTCATTTCCTAATCTAATTCCCTCAGCATCACCCGACTTAATTAGACTAGATTCCATTATCCTTGTTTTGCTTTTGTTGATGTTCATCTTATATCCTCCTTTCAAGACACTGTCCATTCCATTCAACTGCTCTTTCAAGTCCTTTGCTGTCTCTGACAGAATTACAATGTCATCGGCGAACCTCAAAGTTTTTATTTCTTCTCCATGAATTTTAATACCTACTCCGAATTTTTCTTTTGTTTCCTTTACTGCTTGCTCAATATATAGATTGAACAACATCGGGGAGAGGCTACAACCCTGTCTTACTCCCTTCCCAACCACTGCTTCCCTTTCATGTCCCTCGACTCTTATAACTGCCATCTGGTTTCTGTACAAATTGTAAATAGCCTTTCGCTCCCTGTATTTTACCCCTGCCACCTTTAGAATTTGAAAGAGAGTATTCCAGTCAACATTGTCAAAAGCTTTCTCTAAATCTACAAATGCTAGAAAAGTAGGTTTGCCTTTCCTTAATCTTTCTTCTAAGATAAGCCGTAAGGTCAGTATTGCCTCACGTGTTCCAGTGTTTCTACGGAATCCAAACTGATCTTCCCCGAGGTTGGCTTCTACTAGTTTTTCCATTCGTCTGTGAAGAATTCTTGTTAGTATTTTGCAGCTGTAACTTATTAAACTGATAGTTCGGTAATTTTCACATCTGTCAACACCTGCTTTCTTTGGGATTGGAATTATTATATTCTTCTTGAAGTCTGAGGAAAATAAAGGAAAATAAATAATTAGAATAATAATGAATGTTCAGATATTAAAATAGGTATGTTAAAAAAACTCCGAGGGCACGTTGTGTGTAGCTTATTTCCGAAAACTGGTATTTAAGAAAACAGCTTTATTACACATGAACGTATGTGGCTTCGATGTTTCTTAAATTTATGTTGTAACAAAAGTTTTCATTTTTCGAAATTAATTAATGAGCGTGGGATATTTTGCAAAATTTCAAATTATTACAAAAGCTGAGTATATATTTTCCAAGAATGTTAATTAATATCAAATTTTGTATGAGAAACATTTTTATATATCATAGTTTCGAAGATGTTCCCTTTGAACGTAACGTGTCAAATTACCTTTTGCGTTGTGTTTTACCCCTTAAAAGTGAAACTGGGCACAAACAAACAAAAAATACGTATTGCATTATTTTGGCATCCCTACACACTAGCGAAATTTCATCAAGATCGATTGCTTACTTTTGCTAAATGTTCCTTTGTAAGTGTGACGGGTGAAATGAGTGTTCATGACTTACAATTATTTCAAGCAAATCTTTTTTTATTTCGTTACATTAGCCTTCGTTCTCTCTACAGTAACGGATTTTTTGATTCTGTATGAAATGCTTAAACATTACCAGTCACTACTGATCACTACTGACTCTGTTACACTACCATACCATATGATCGGGGACTTCTTCATAGCTGCACTCGCATGTATTATTCGGTCTTTGGTTTATTTATTTTTTCAGGTAAGGCGAGTATCGCCGATGACTCGAGTATCGACATAGTACGAAACAAGTTTGTTTTTTTCTTGTTGTGGATACCAGTAAAGCGCTGTTTTAATGACAAAGTAGGCACTTTGGCTCTTGACTGATGACCTGCCACATTTACCACCTCTGGCATAGATCTAGGGTACAGTTTTTTTTTGGGGAGGGGGGAGCGAGGGGGGGCAGTTTCGTAGTTTATGTCCACCTCCTCCAGCCCACTACCCACCCAAAAATAACTAGACCTCATGCTCACTTTTAATGTCCACGGATGATTAAGATATTAAAAACAATAACAATGTATTATTATTAATGTAGCATTTAAAAATTATAATTTTTTTTTTACATCAGTGCTTAATACTTCGCTCCAACGTAAGTTGCAACATATTGTGCATACATAGAAGTAATCCACTACTTTACAGTTACACAATTGGTAACAAATTGCTGCAAGCGGTAACTAACGTAAAATATCTATTAGTGATCATCCGGAGCAGCCTTAACTGGAATGACTACATAAAATAAATTGCCGGGAAAGCGGATGCAAGACTGAGATTCACAGGAAAATTCGTAAGGAAATGTAATTCAGCCACGAAAGAAGTGGATTACAGGTCGCTTGTGCCACCGATTCTTCAGGAAGAGAGATAGACAAGGTCCGACGAAGAGCAGCGCGTTTCGTCACGGTATCGTTTAGTTGGCGCGAGAGCGTTATGGAGATGCTGAACAAAGTCCATTGGGGTTGGTTGGGTTGTTTTGGGGGAGGAGACCAGACAGCGAGGTCATCGGTCTCATCGGATTAGGGAGGATGGGGAAGGAAGTCGGCCGTGCCCTTTGAAAGGAACCATCCCGGCATTTTCGAGGAGCGATGTAGGGAAATCATGGAAAACCTAAATCAGGATGGCCGGACGCGGGATTGAACCGTCGTCCTCCCGAATGCGAGTCCAGTGTGATAACCACTGCGCCACCTCGCTCGGTAACAAAGTCCAGTGGCAAGCGCTACAAGAGTGGCGTTGTGTATCACGGAGAGGATTAATATTCAAATTCCGTTAGAATAAGTGCAAAAAAAGTCGGACAACATAAGGCAACCTCCCACGTATGTCTGCCGAAATGACCACAACGGCAAAACTCGAGAATAGAGCTAATATGAATGTTTACCTGCAGTCATTCCTCCCACGCGCCATTCGGGGATGTTACAGTGAATGTGGGATCAGATGGTGGTACCAGTAGCGCCCTTTGCTATACTTCAGGTGGCTTGCGGAGTTTATCTCTAGATGTACATTTAAAAGGAACTGCAATTTTGATAAATAAGTTACATGCCCTGAAAATAATTTGTCCACAAATTTTAGAAGTAGCTTTTCCGTGCAGTTGTTTCGAGAACTGTAACTGCAACAAACTTTCACAATTTCCACTGACCATTATCAGTATTTCTCTTAGCTGTTAGATTGTGAAGACAGGTCTACAGACTATGGCTTCGCGAACGTGTAAATGAGAGGGAATACTGTATATTTCTGTCGTGTCTCAATAGTTCGGGAAAGTTTTCCTGCAACTTTTAGGATTCCGTATCTCATCGTTAAAAAGGGAACCCTTATGAGATCAATTTGTTGTCCGTCGGTCTGTCTGTCTGTCTGTCTGACTGTTCAAACCTCTATTTCTCAGGAACGGGTAGACGTGTCAAGTTGACATTTGTGTCACATGTTGAGGTGTACGATCCATTGGTGATTCTAAGTCAATGCAATCGAAACATATGGACATTTACGACACATATTTTGATAGTCGCAAATTCACTCATCAAAACCTGTGAGGTACTTCCCATTGGCGTAGAATCTTGAAATTTGGCATGAAGAAAGGTTTCACAGAACAAGTAAAGAAAAAGAATCAGACAATTTTAAATTTGTAATTATATCACACAAAAAAATATTTCTTATGTCATTTGCTATCCGACTCCAGACTTGAAATTTAAAAATTCTCGAATGCCTTGGAATCCCTGGGACCCGCATACTGCCAGTATCAATGGCGATAACAGGCGAAAGTCGTCAGTATCCTCTATTTCCGGGACGAATAAACTATCTATATATATAATCGAGTTTTTACGGAACCCTCGGTGCCTAGTCCTACCCGCACCTGGCCAGTTTTCTTAGTGGAGCATCTTTCTCCTTCTACTTTGTCTTGCCTCAGCTGCTGGTGGACTGCCAGCTCCAATTGTGGACTCACGAACCGTGTCATATTTGTTGTTAGCAGCGAATACGGTCAACTTGTGAGTGGGCGCCTTTGCCTGACTGGAATGTTTTCTGCAGTCAGGCCGCAAACCAGCCGACATGGAATAATTTTCAGGAACGCAACTGGAAACTATCTTGTTAGTTTTTCTTTTAGGAACTTCCTATCTTTTTGAGATTGTTACCTCTCTTTATACTATATTCTCCGAGAGGCGCGGCCCCGAATCGTCCCGAAACCAGGTAGGTAAGCAGGTTACAGGACCGAATCCTCCCAAACTGACACAATGCGACAGAGCGTTGTGTGCGCTAATGACCACCTCTGGCTGCAGCCACTTCGCAGTTCGCAGCACATCGTTGTAGAGTGACCACGTCCTCAGACGAGCTTACAGCTTCAGTAAGTAGGAAGGGAAGGAAAATGTTGGTTTTGAAAGGTAACACCCTCGCTTTTCAAAAACTGCTGAAAGGTGGTCTAGCGCGATGGACGTGCAACGTTAATGGCTGCAGAAGTTTTGTTAAAATTATTTCTGTTGAGGAGCTGGATGTCGTGGAGTGTCAAGAAGAACACAATCATGAAGAAATGCCTCATAACAAAATTCAGAGGCAAGAAATCATTTCTGATCTAAAGAGAAAAGCCATAGAAGATATTTGTGAGAGACCGTCAAAAATAATTTACCAGAAGTTAAAAGGAGAAGATACGCAAGACATAACTACGAGAGATGTCAACAATTTTCGTAAATCTATTTACAAAGCTAGGCGCAAAATTCTGCCAAAACAGCCCACAAATGCTGCAGATATTCATGATGTTAATAACACGCTGAATGCGGAAATGACAGATGGAACAAAGTGTTTATTAGAAAATAACACCGAGAAAAAAGTGATCATATTTTGTGCAAACCTTAAAACATTAACGCAGTGTGAATCTATATATGTTGATGGTACGTTCAAGTGCTCTCCAAAGTTCCTTTGTCAGCTGTTTACAATACTTGGGTTAGTTAATGGCCATTGCATTCCATTGGTCTTCTCTTTGTTGACGACAAGAAACTTCGTCGTATCAGTATGTTTTTCAAAGCTTTGTTGATAAATGTAGTGATATAGGTTTGAACTTTTCGCCATCAACAATGGTCAATCCCTAGCTACGACACTGGCATCCGCGCACGGTCTTATTGTAAAACTGCTTCTAGGCTGCTTATAACGAAGAAATATGTACCAGATTTCACATTAGAGCCGCAACAATATTAAGTGTCAAAACAGCACCCAACTTCGTGCATTACTTTTTGCATAATGTGAGTACAAACAGGCACGCAGAGGTAATTATAAAAATATTTTTTGCCGTCTATTGCGCTTCTATAGACGATTCAAATTAAGTTTTCTTAACCATCTCCTATATTCAGACATCGGACACTAAGGCAGAATATCTGTTGCGAAATCATGATTTGCTGTTTTAATAAATTAATTATGAAGAAATCAAGGCTATAAATGATTCCAGTTGCCAAAAATAAATATCTAAATATGATAAAAGATAAAACTTTTAAACATACAATACACGCGAAAAAATTTTACATCTTCTACTGTAACATCATATGCTTTCCTTTGCCTGCTTGGAGTATTCAAAACGTGTAGAACTGCTACCTGCTACAAAGAGTAAATTCGGTTCCAACGCTTTTGGTGGTTCAAATGGCTCTGAGCACAGTGGGACTTAACTACTGAGGTCATCAGTCCCCTAGAACTTAGAACTACTTAAACCTAACTAACCTAAGGACATCACACACATCCATGTCCGAGGCAGGATTGGAACCTGCGACCGTAGCGGTCGCGCGGTTCCAGACTGTAGCGACTAGAACCGCTCGGCCACCCCGGCCGGCCCCATCGTTTATCAGACCCTTGCAGGTTTGGGAGGACTCTGTACCATTTTTCTGACAGGATTCGGGGCTGCCCCTCTCCGAGAGCTGGAAATCAATAATGTTGTTTGGGAGGGAGGACAAGACATTTTTAACCCCCTCCCCACCCCCGTCCTTAGATGCGCACCTGTACCACCTTCACCTGACGATCTGCACTGCGGAGCGGATCTTGAATGATATTTTTTTCGCACGAGATGACAGAATCAGCGGCGAGGAAGCCTGTGACTGCCAGGCAGTTGTACCAATCAGCACACAAAAGCGCGCCACCGAGCCGCTGTGTGCTACGTCCCTCGCAGCCTTGGCAGCGCCCGACCTACGTGACCGGGCTGATGTGTCAGCACTTCCGGCGAGACGTTGAGCACCCACAGCAAGTAAATTCGACAGCAGCGAAGTGCTCCACGAGTTTTAGGGATTGCTGCCAGACTTCTTGCTTCTGATTCGATGTTTCGGAGGACTGACGTCGATTTTCAGGTGAATGTTGCGACTGGAGGTTACTATAGTTGGAGTCACCAATGACGGTGATCGAGTTTAGGCTTGTTCTGCGCACCTACGTCACGCATTCTCCGACAAGAATGAGCATCCAACTTTCTGAACGCTCTGCTCTGAATGCCGTAGCTAATGTGAGCATTAAACGTGATCGTAATGAATTGTTTAGTAAATTTTTATTACATTATTTGCGAGTTGCCATCACTGATGGTGGTAGTACTTGATACATTCCGCATAAGCAAGGGAGAGAGATAATTCGCAGGACACAGGTTTTCTTCTAGCGGAAACGCGCGCATGCGCGTACCGTAACTGTCGCTTGGAACCGTTAACAATGTAATCCTCGCCCGTACCTAGACATGCGCGAACTACAATCGTTTGTGGATCGGACTATAGTCGGCATCGCTAGATTTATAGCAAAAATCTGCGCGATGGTGCATGCGCTTAGGTCTTTGCTGCATGACTGCCCTCTGTCTAAATTTGGTACCCTCTGACGAATTTTACGTCATCTGAGGCGAGGCGTGGGGCTGAAATTCGACAGAAAAATAGATAAAACTAATAGTCACTGGACGAGGAGTTCAGTAAATAATGCAATACATTTTTTTCCCGGCCTATTTCGGTTAAAAAATGAGGAATTTGTTGTAGGACATCGTGGAATACTCCCGCTTCAGTACCTATAGTTTATCTGCCCCCGGTAGCTGAGTGGTCAGAGGGCTGCGTGCTCTCTGTAATAAAAAAACTGAGTCAATGAATCAACGATCAACTTGAACGGATGTCTTGTGACGTCCGCCCAGACCAAACATAACGAACAATATCAAATAAAATGAATTAAAAAAAAAGTGGTCAGCGCGACAGAATGTCAATCCCAAGGGCCCGGGTTCGATTCCCGGCTGGGTCGGAGATTTTCTCTATTCAGGGACTGGGTGTTATGTTGTCTTAATCATCATCATTTCTTCGCAATCGCCGGCCGGAGTGGCCGAGCGGTTCTAGGCGCTACAGTCTGGAACCGCACGACCGCTACGGTCGCAGGTTCGAATCCTGCCTCGGGCATGGATGTGTGTGATGTCCTTCGGTTAGTTAGGTTTAAGTAGTTCTAAGTTCTAGGGGACTGATGACCACAGCAGTTGAGTCCCATAGTGCTCAGAGCCATTTTTTTTCTTCCCAATCGCCGCGCAAGTCGTGAAACTGGTGTCAAATCGAAAGACTTGCACCTGGCGAACGTTCTACCCGACGCGAGGCCCTAGTCACACGACATTTACATTTATTTACCTATGGTTTCATGAAGTTCTGTTACGGGTACGTGCTATATGTAGTCTTCACAATGGCGTCTGTAATGGAGGTGCGTACCAAGCAGAGAGATGTCACTGAGTTCTTTTTTTTTTTGTCGGAATACCAGATCGTCTGAGATATTCATAGCGCTTGGAGAGTGTCTACGGAGACCTGGCAGTGAAGAAAAGCACGGCCAATCGTTGGGCGAGGAGTCTGGCGTCATCGCAACAAGGTCTTGCAAATCTGTCCGATCTCCTGTGTGATGGTTGGCCGCACACAGCTGTGACTTCTGCAACGCTGGAAAATGAAGACACGACTTCAACGTGTTCGTCACCACAAAAATGCAAACGAACGTCTCCTTCTCCATGTCAGCGCCAGGCCTCATATGAGTCTGCGCACCCAAGAGTAGGTCACAGAACTTCGCTAGACTCTTCTTCTTCATCCACATCGGATCTCGTATCTTCCGACTTCCATCTGTTTGGCCCAATCAAGGATGCTCTCCACGGGAAGCAGTACGTGGATTATGGGAACGTTATTGATGCAGCAAGACGTTGGGTGCGACGTCGACCAATAGAGTGGTCCAAGCGGGCATGTAAACCCTCCCAGTGAGGTAGCGTAAGGACGTCTCATTGAACGGGAATTATGTTGAAAAATAGGAATTTGTAGCCAAGAAAGTCGGGAATAATAGGGTGCATTGAAATCCTGAATAAAACCAAACTGCTTTCAGAAGGAAAAGGTGTTGTTTTACTGATCGAACGCCCCTTGCATAAACACAGCATTTCATCCATGAAAACATGTGCTTCTGTTGCTAACTGTTTTTATGACTGGCAATTTCTATGGCACGCAACAATTTGCTACGAAGTCTAAAGATTTTCTCATTATTGCACTTAACTCGACTTTCCGATTCACTAATATTTGTTTAATGTAATCACTTCTTCTTCAAAAGACAACTATGCTGAAAAATTTTGACGTTTCTGACTATGATGTAGCAACAATTGTAGAACTGGTTTCTTTTGAGTCGGGGACCAGTTTCATTGTTTCTTGTTGATCAGTTATCAGTCCTGTGTAGTAGCTTTCTCTTTAGCTGCAGATACGGTGGCTCCTCCGACACGTTAAATAATGTAGGTGCTGCAACACATATTAGTCTAAATTTTTTTTACACATTCATAAACTGGCTCGTTCACAAGTGTAGTGAACAAAACTTCAAGTTATAGCGCAAATTTACGAATCTTTCAGCTAATGTTCACATCTTCTATCTATTTTCTGCGCTAAACACGCTCTCTTTTGTACAAACCGTGTTACAAATTGAAACAAACAATACTATTATTATTCATCGGATTGAAATGTCCCCTTTGAAAAATTATGAATTACTGTGCTGGGAAACCTCTTACGTTATTTGAGTTACAAACAGCTGAGCAAAATTAAACGTACTCAGACAGTTTTCTCTTTATTTATTCTGATCATCACTAAACTGACACACAATATTTTAGCGCAACGCAATCTGACTTTCAATAATCCATACAAAAGAATGGCCCTGACTAACAATAACCTTTACCTTTAATGAATCACTTACCTCACAAAAATCTTCGTTACTCGAACTACTGCAATACAGTGAAGCGCCAATACTGCCAGCTAAATAAAAGATTCTAACTACTGAAGGCACTAACTAATGATAGGCGGAGTTAGCAAATGAAAGATTTTGATAGAAAACAATGTATTTACCTTAATAGTATTCAGAAGTCATGTATATCAGTTCATGACATCCAG
Source organism: Schistocerca americana (assembly GCF_021461395.2). Taxonomy (NCBI): domain Eukaryota; kingdom Metazoa; phylum Arthropoda; class Insecta; order Orthoptera; family Acrididae; genus Schistocerca; species Schistocerca americana. The sequence goes on along the minus strand of NC_060121.1, from coordinate 405,934,773 downwards.
TCTTACAAATTTCCTTTTTCTGACGGACACATGTCCAGATAGTCCGCTCTCGAAGCTCTGGCATCTCTCTCCCCACGTCCACCACCACTGCTGGCGGCTCACCTCCAAGTGCACCATGCTACGTGCTGGTCACGTCCAACAGCCCAACAGTACACAAGCGAATATTCCAACAATGAGTCCAACCAGCCACAGACTGCACACAGCACAGTCAGTGATTTTCATACAGAGCGCTACGTGGCGTTACCAACAAAAAACCCAAACAGCCTACTTACAGGATATGATATTCAAAAGTGCAGTTTACTGTCCACCTGGTGCGCTGCTGTCGCTGTGTATAAAAAAAAATTAGCACTGTGGAAGAAGAATTAGCACAAAAAAAGAAAAAGCTTTTGACGAAAACGTATGGCGGCAGTAACGTTACTGGCCGTAACGGAAGTCCGCAGAACGACACCCTTTATGGCAACAGCGAACGAAACAAAGAGAAGGTCCAATATCGTTCTCCGGTTTGTTGTAGCTGTGGTAGCTCTTTTATAAACACTTAATTATTAGGGTGCGGGTATAGAAGGGATTCAGCCGGTTACATGACCCTGAACCACTGAAGTAAGTCATTGTAGTGGTGTGTAAATGACAGTCGGTTCTGTGGAATAGCACGGTAGGATAGGTCAACGTTAGGACGTGATGCAACGGGAGGCAGGAGCTATCACATATTTACGTGCCCATGAACACACCCTGAATCAAACTGCCCTATTGTTAATCTACACAAAATGTCCAACGTGTCTACTAGGAACGGGGTATCTCAGGCAACCATGTAACACGTCTTAAGAACAGTGGTCGTAAGAAGATTCGAACAGCCGCAGAGTGGAGACGAGTGTCACAGCGTGTCAGTGACAATCGAATTCAAACACAATAGGAATTATTGATGTTACTTAATAAGAAAGTCAAGAATAGCATAAACATGTTTTACAAGCATTGTGGTATGTATCGACGTTGCACGTATTAATCTAGTTCATCTTACTTTTGGTTCTCGATCGTCCTATTCTTTGGTTCTTCACGACTCATGCACTTCTGTACTTCCGTTGCTGTTAAGGAAAGCTATACCACATGTTTAAATTCCCACCACATACCGTACGAAGTCCAATATGAATTAGAAACACATACACAGAAGTTATAGCGATATGCACATTTGCCGGCCGGAGTGGCCGAGCGGTTCTAGGCGCTACAGTCTGGAACCGCGAGACCGCTGCGGTCGCAGGTTCGAATCCTGCTTCGGGCATGGATGTGTGTGATGTCCCTAGGTTAGTTAGGTTTAAGTAGTTCTAAGTTCTAGGGGACTGATGACCTCAGAAGTTGAGTCCCATAGTGCTCAGAGCCGTTTGATATGCACATATGCAGACAGCGGCGGTACCACGTACACAAGGTATAAAAGGGGAGTGCACTGGCGGAGCTGTTAATTTGTACTCAAGTTTCCGACGTGGACTGCACGACGGGCATTAACAGAACTTGAACGTGTCGTTCGAGATGGAGCAAGTCGCATGGGACATTCCATTTCTGAAATTTCTGGGGAATTCAGTGTTCCGAGATTCACAGTCTCAAGAGTGTGCCGAAAATACTAAGTTTCAAGCATTACTTCTCACCACAAGCAACGCAGTGGCTGACGGTCTTCATTTAACGACCTAGACCAGCAGCGTTTGCATAGAGCTGTCAATGGCTAACAGACAAGCAACACCGAGTGAAATAAACTCAGAAATCAATGTGGGATGTACGACGAAAGTATCCGGTAGGACAGTGCGGCGAAATCTGGCGTTAATGAGCTATGGCAGCAGACGACATCGCTCGAGTCTCCTGGGCTCGAGACCATATCGGCTGGACCCGTGGCCTGGCCAGATGAGTCACGATTTCAGTTGGTAAGAGCTGATGGTAGGGTTCGGGTGTGGTGCAGACCACACTAATACATGGACCCAAGTTGTCAACGAGGCACTATGGAACCTGGTGGTGGCTCTATAATGGTGTGGTCTGTGTTTACATGGAACAGACTGGGTCCTCCGGTCCAACTGAACCGATAATTGACTGGAAATGATTATGTTCGGCTTTTTGGAAACCATTCGCAGCCGTTTAGGGACTTCATGTTCCCAAACGACGATGGAATTTTTATGGATGGCAATGCTCCATGTTACTGGGCCACAATTGTTCGCGATTGGCTTGAAGAGCGTTCTGGACAATTCGAGCGAATGATTTGACCACCCAGATCGCCCGACAAGGATCCCATCGAAAATTTATGGAACATAATCGAGAAGTCAGTTCGTACACAAAATTTTGCACCGTCAACGCTTTCGCAATTATGGATGGCTATAGAGGCGGGATGGCCCAGTATTTCTGCAGGGGACTTCCAACGATTTGTTGAGTTCATGCCACGTCGAGTTGCTGCATTACACTGGGCAGGAGGAGGTCCTACATGATATTAGGAAGTAATCTATGACTTTTGTCATCTGAGCGTACATATAATCTTAGAAATTCTACGCATCTTGAAAGCAGGCTGGCGATCCATGGAACTTCTATTTTCGCGCCAGAGAAGTTATTTCCTCTCGTGAAGTTGCCGCGATGGCCGTCTCATGTTGAAGAAAGAAAGTGCAAATGTGTGTGAAATCTCATGGGACTTAACTGCTAAGGTCATCAGTCCCTAAGTTTACACACTACTTAACTTAAATTATCCTAAGGACAAACACACACACCCATGCCCGAGGGAGGACGCGAACCTCCGCCGGGACCAGCCGCACAGTCCATGACTGCAGCGCCTAAGACCGCTCGGCTAATCCCGCGCGGCTCATGTTGAAGGCTAGCGTCGTCCCTTGACGAGACTCACCACATGCAAATAGAAATAACTACTCCAAACAATATCTGTGCTTTTACCTACGACATCTTTTTTTCTAGTTTTTCATTCGCGAGTATGATTTGGGGAGAAGAAGACATATGAATGCACATCGCTCCTTTGAAGAGGTATGGATCGCCACAACACCTTGAATGTATACGTCTCTCAGTAGACTTAGACTCTAAGATATTCGCTGTTCAGTTTGTGGTTACTACCAAGGCCACACCAGAGCTTTTTGAATAATAGAATTTATTGTCATCGACAAATGTTCCGGAGGAGTGTCGTCTTTCTACGTAGGTGCCAACAACTGAATAGTTTAGCGACCTTAAACCATAATAATCATCTTCAAAATCTTTCTGCGTCATGTCTGTAGAACTGTCCATTGTGTTCTTTAAATTAGCGTTAATTTTTCAGAGATGCATAAAGATAGTAAAGCCTCGGAAGAATGTACTAGCATGTTTGGCAAATTCTTTGAATCGATTACAGTACTAGTAGCCAGTTTAACTTTTACAATATGTGAACGAAGTATCTTTCAAACCTACTGAGTGGGTTTTGTTAACTTTTACAATATCTGAACGAAGTATCTTTCAAACCTACTGAGTGGGTTTTGGAAGATTACACGCCTGGATCAAGACCTTCTGTGGCGTCGGACACCAGTTGGGAAGTCAAAAGTCTAGAAACGTGCGTGTAAACAGCCATTGCTCAAAAGAAGCTGCCAGCCTGTCGTCGTAGTTATCGTCGGGTAGGAAGAGTGAGGTCACACTGCTATCGATAGTGAGGCCACTCCATGATTATCTTATTAAGAAAGCGCAAACACTTTAGGATTTCAGGGACTCGGTGTAAGTACTTACCAGGTCCACCCCAAGATATTTTAACAATTCTCAGGAGTACCGCTGTTCTGCGTCTTTATTAACCTAGTGCAGTAAATGTGTGAAGAATTTCCTTTTAGATCTTTCATAACTTCACCAGAGTTGCATGAATCCAGAAATGAAGACATGGAGCGGATTTAATTTCTTTTAAATTTAAGTAATTTTGTTGTTCTTTCTTTGTAATATATTTTCTGGTATTGTGTTACATTAATTAACTGATACGCGAATTTATTTGATATTATCAAATAGATATCTACTTTCTAAAATGATGAGAATTTCCGCTTCTTTTCTAACCATACCATAATTAAAGTATTTTTGAAAGGATCCCTTTAACGCAAATGTTTAGTCTTGTACCTAAGATGAAAATTTGTAGGTATCGTCTTAGAAGCTGAAGGAAAGGAGCCCAGTAGACGGTTTATATTTTATTGCTTCAGCCAGCATTGTGTTGCGTTTTTCTATAGTTCCTACTAATGCTACGCTCCACAAATCTTATTGTCTTACGGTGACAAGCGTGCAACAGTTTGTTGTAAGAATAGGAGAGACTGTAACCATTTGTGCCGTAGTCACAGCCTCAAAAATTCTAGTGGAATAGTTTGTTTCAGGACGTTTCGGAGTTCCATTGGTCGACGTATTCAGATACATTATACACTGGTTGGCAATTGCCTCTCCCTAAGGAACAACTGTCAGTTGCCGCGGAACAACCGTCAATTGCTACATAACACCCGACCTGTTATAGTAAAAGGAAATGTAGGGAATGAGACATTTTAACTGCAGCGAAGCCTGTGCACGAATGCTCCGTATGCTTTCGACAGCTCATACACTACGATGTGTGAAGACGGTTGTTGTGGAACAGATTGGTGCGACATTCCACGTGGTACGGCAACATGTCTGCGAGACATCATTTAAGAGCTTACGATTGTGATTGAGCAGTTGAACAGCTCAGAGCCGGTCAGAGTGTCGCTACTCTAGCCACAGTAACGGCGTGTCCAAAAGTATCATCTCGCGATTACAAAAGGCCGCTGAAGGTGGTCGCAGACGCACACCTCAAGAGTATCAGCGCATAGCCCTAGTCGCGAAAAGGAACAGATATCTCACCCCTAGGCAGATCGCTGCAGGTCTTGCAACGGCTACTGGTGTACGTGTCTGCCAGAACCACTTCGCAGCAATTAAATCGGGGTAGTTTGTATGTTCAAAAGCCTGTTAAATACATCCTACATCAACCACGCCGTCGTCAAGAAAGAGTTCGTTGGCGTCGGGAGCATGTTGATTCGGGTCTGGGTGATGTTCTCCGACGAATCCCGCTTCAGTGTGGTGAGTGATTCTGGCCACCAGTTAGTGTGTAGCGAGGGGTAATACGTTACATAACTTAGATTGTTCGCTAACATCGTCGGTATGGCCTAGGCGTTACGGAGTGGGCAGGCGTTATGCACAATGGCCGAACACCACTGCATATATTTACACGTGGTACCGTTACAGCGGTGTTTTCAGGGAGATTATTCTGGACCGTGTCCGTCTGTTGCGACTTTCTTCCTATGGATGTCAATGCTCGCCGACACAGGACCGTTGAGGTGTCGGACACTTGGAAAGTGACGATATTGAACGTACTCCACGGACCAAAAACCTATAGAGCATGCCTGGGTTTTTCTTGGCAGACGGGTCTCTCAACAATCATAGCCTCCCCGAAACATGCAAGAGCTGAAAACCGCTTTGATCTGACAATATCCCCTAAGGACTCCTTAACAGTTTGGTAGGCAGCAAGAATGACAGGTGCAAAGCGTATATTAGTGCTCGAGGACAACTTATCACTTGTATGTGTGTTTGTGTATTGAACCAGGGACCTAGAAACGAGAGAGGGGCTTCGACCCCGCCGTAGCCTACACTGGTTTACATCCCCACAACAGGCTACAGCAGTCCACTCACCCCACCGCCGCCCCACACCGAACCCAGGGTTATTGCGCGGTTCGGCCCCTAGTGGACTCCACCAGGAACGTCTCATACCAGACGAGTGTAGCCCCAAATGTTTGCGTGGTAGAGTAATTATGGTGTACGCGTAAGTGGAGACAGTGTTTGCGCAGCAAATCGCCGACATAGTGTAACTGAAGGGGAATAAAGGGAACCGGCCCGCGTTCGCCGAGGCAGATGGAAAACCGCCTCAAAAACCGTCCACAGGCTGGCCGACACGCCGGACCTCGACAGTAATCCGCCGGGCGGATTCGTGCCAGGGACCGGCACGTCTTCGCGCTCGGGAAGCAGCGCGTTAGAACATGCGGCTAGCCCGGCGGGCACACATTACTTACTGAGAATCGGTATCGACCTTTGTTTTGGGAGTCTGACCTGTGTCAAATATGAACGTTATTTGTGTCTCTTATCCTGCTTTCCCACGTGTGAAATCTCTACTATTTTTCGTTATAAATATAGCACTCCACCTCTATTACTTATGTACAGTGTTTCATGTTGTCCATCATTGCCTTTGATTATTCCCGTTCAACAATTACTCTGTCCTTGTCAGTTGTCAAGGAGTCTAGTTTCAAATACGATTCCACTTCATACTATCTCATAGGAATCGATTAAACTGCAAGGCAAAGATTTTGCAAGAGTATCCCACGTGACAAATCATATACTCGAACTGCTTTGAGCGTTGTGACCCCTGTTAACGTACGTGGCTTGGTCATTCCATAAACCTCTCAACGTTACTTCTCCGCCACTTGAGATTGTTTTCTTGAGTGATATTGCATTTCTTATCTCCATAACACTGTTGCTGTGCAGAACATACAGGTACTCGAATTATTCCCTTCCTGACCTTCACAAGTCCTCATACCAGGTTCTAATTTAATTGTACCTCACAGGGCTTGCCGCGGCTTACGGTTGCGTAACGTTGTTCAGTTACGTCCAAATAGCGTGTGACAGGAGACTAAACAGTTACGCTAGACACAAGTTTTGTGCATCATTTCTACAAGTCTACGAGTGAATTGCTTTTGTAACATAGTACTTAGCAGAAGCAGAAGCTGAACAAAACCAAAATGGACGTAGGGAGACTAATGCGAGACTTTACGAGACACATGAGAAGCTTCTGTCTACATCTACCGAATTATCACTACCTGTTTTGGTTAATAACTATCATGTCAATGTAAATGTTGATATATTATTTACGTGTCGTGTCATGTCATATCATATCAGTATGAAATATTGTTAATACAGTGCTATCAGAATCACTGAGCATCAGAAGAATTAAGTGTCCGTAAATCTTACGAGTAAATGCATCTCACTGCGTCTGTTCAGGAAAACCAGAGCACAATAGACAAACTCGGCCTGTTTGATGAGGAGTTTCTTGACTTCGATACGATACAGTTCCACATCGTCGTTTAGCGAAGAAATGCGAGTTTACTGAGAACCTAACTGGATTTGTGACTTCTCTGAGGTCTTCCTAGCACATAGACTTCAACACATTTTTCTTATCAGGGCGGAATCGACAGATGCATAGGTAATTTCGGTAACATCCTGAGGAGGTGTCATAGGACGATTACTATTTATAATATACAGGGTGTCCATAACTAAAGTTCCATTTTCTAAACGCTGTAATAAGAAAACCACTAGTCAGAATGACATCAAAGTTGAACAGAATATTACTGATGCTGGGGAAAACGTCATAGAGGAAAAAAAAGAAAAATTACAAATATTTGACAAATAGATTGCACTGTAAGCGTCGGAATATGCACACCAATACAAGCGCGGCACGTGGGTGTCCCTCAGTTTGCATCCGAGAAGTCCATCATGACTGTATTCACGAAGGATCGCGCGTTGCTAGTAAAGCCATTTTACAAGAACGGTAACTGTGTGCTAGTAGCCCAGCAGTCAGCCGGAAGGTCAGGGATATGAAAATAGGTAACTTTCCTGGCAGATTAAAACTGTGTGCCGGACCGAGACTCGAACTCGGAACCTTTGCCTTTCGCGGGCAACTGTTCTACCAACTGAGCTACCCAACCACGACTCACGCCCCCTCCTCACAGCTTTGCTTCCGCCAGTACCGCGTCTCCTACCTTCCAAACTTTACATAAGCTCTCCTGTGAACCTTGCAGGACTAGCACTCCTCAAAGAAAGGATATTGCGGAGACATGGCTTATCCACAGCCTGGGGGATGTTTCCAGAATGAGAATATCCTTTCTTTCAGGAGTGCTAGTCCTGCGAGGTTCGCAGGAGAGCTTCTGCAAAGTTTGGAAGGTAGGAGACGACGGGGGTACTGGCCGAAGAAAAGCTGTGAGGAGGGGGCGTGAGTCGTGCTTGGGTAGCTCAGCTGGTATAGCACTTGCCCGCGAAAGGCAAAGTTCCCGAGTTCGAGTGTCGGTCCGGCACACAGTTTTAATCTGCCAGGAAAGTTTCATATCAGCGAACACTCCGCTGCAGAGTGAAAATTTCATTATGAAAATAGGTATTGGCCCGAGATCTGCTGAGCGTCTGGAGGAAATGATTACACAGTTCGAAAAGACAGGTTCTTTTTAGGTGATGTATGACCGAGGGAGGAAAGCACTTGATCCGACGTCTATCGAAGGTGTGGCCGGGGCACTGCAGAAGGGTCGAGTGGTGGTGTGCAAACATGCAGTACACGAGGAATTTCCCGAACGTTGGACATGCCTGCGAGCACGATGCATAAAATCCAACGAAACCTCCTGCATTGCTATCCATACAAAATCACCAGTGTTCAGCTGTCGCTTCCTGCAGACCTGCTAGTAAGATAAACGTTCGCTCTGGAATTTCTTGCTCGCGTGGAAGTGGACAATGAATGACTATGAAACATTCTGTGGACAGACGAAGCCCATTTACATGTCCAAGGCCACATCAATACGCAGAATTGCAGAATGTGGATATCGGAAAATCCACGCGCTCTTCATCTGGGACCACTTCATTCTGCAAAGGTGACTGTGTGGTGCGGGTTGACGGCATCATCTACCGTAGGGGCGTGTTTTTTCGACGACCTGAGTCCTGCCGGTCCTGTTACCTTTACCGCCGCTAGTAAACGCTATAAGAGTGTTTTGTGCACCAACGCCATTCCAACCATTCAGCAGCGTGGATGCGTGGGTAAGACCATTTCCCTACAGCCTGGCCGCCCACATCATCTGATCTTAATCCGTGTGACTTATGGCTGTGGGGTTATCTGAAAGACGCTACGTTGAGTGTTCATATTGCGAATGTAGCTGAATTGAAGGCACACATTGCTCAAGGCATTCTGAAAGTGACCCCCAGACACTGATCTGTTGTGGAACTTACTGTTTTTCGATTTCAACTTGTAACAGAAAATCGTGGACAGGGTACTGAACATGTCTTGCGCCAGTCTCACGACAGTTAGAAATCGATGTTGTTTTTTCTTTTTACGCGGTTTTTCCCCCCAGGACAGTTAAAAACCGATTTAATTTTGCTTTTTATGCGGTTTATGGCCTCAGGACAGTTAAAAACCTAATTTTTCAATCCGATGTGGCCGTTGTGGATGGGCTTACCTGTCCAACAGTGCCACAACTGTTGACTGTGCAATCATGCACATTGAATGGTACGGATAGTGTAATGTACAACTCAGACAATAGCCGTCGTATTACGATTCGTCACTTGTAGCCTACCCCGTTTACGTTAAGACGCTTCCAGTGGCATCTATTGGTAAAATTTTTGTTAATTCTTTCTTTTTTGTTGAATGACGGTTTTCCTGCCTTTATAGCATGCTGGTCAAATTTGACGTCATTTGGAACAGTGGTCCTCTTTATACAGTGTCCTGAAAGTCAAACTTTCATTAAGGACACCCCGTAAATAAATGAGGTAGTAGATAACGCCAGTGTATCCATGAGGCTGCCCACAGACGATGCTAGGGCCTACAGGAAGGCTGTAACGTCAGAAGAATGCAGCGGAATGCTTGAAAACTTACGGAGGATACAATATAAGGGCGGGGACCGGCATTTGACCGTAAATAAGAATAAATGTGACGTGTTGCCCGTAAATGACGGAGAGGAGGGTAACTTGTATCGCATCCCAGAAAATTGTAAATGAGACTAGAGGTTTCCCAAGTCAGAACTGAGAACCCCCAATTTAGAGGAAGGAAGGAAGGAAGGAAGATTACAGGTTAACGTTCCGTCGACAGCTAGATCATTAGAGACAGAGCACAAGCTCGTATTGGGGAGGAAAATTGTCCACTGGCATTTGTCTTAAGCGATTTAGAGAAATCATGTAAGACCTAGATTTCGATGGCAGAATGAGGATTTCAACCGTCACCTTTCGAATGCGAGTCCAGATGCTAACCACGCGTTCGGTTCCAGTACCTAAATTTATCTTACAGACAAGGGAAACATCCTGAAAATCTCGATCGGAATCGAAGCACTGCTTTACTGAGAAGTTAAAGTACGTAGGCCAGATGTGTTCGTTTCTTTCAGTATGTCCGCAGGAGTGCAGTCGATGATTTCCTCTTAGGAAAATCCTAGAGGGATCGGGAGAGGTGGTGCAGTGGTGAAGAGATACTAGTCTCACGGTTACGAATCGTCCCAGAGTTGCTACACGCATCATCTCTAGTAAAGACTGTAAATAGTGAATGTGTAAAGCTTAAGTGCAATGCTCTCGATAAACGTACACAACTAAGACGCACGGGACTGCAGATGTTTCTACATCGTTAGTTTTCCGGTGTAGCCCTAGCACAGTATGTCAAATGTTACGTACACTAGTGCGTAACTAAACTTTTTATCCACATGTGTGTAATAATACGCTTAATTTTTTCATATTGATGACTTCTGTAAATAAATTATGGTCTATTGTACAATGCGCAGTTACAGGCTCACTGTTTTGGAACCCCATAATCGTGTCCCTCTGCGAAACGCAAGTTTGAAATTTGTTTCAAAGGTGGCTATAGCCTTCGTCTGTAATGGCCCAGGCGCACGGCATCGTGGGACGTCACTCTGAGGTTGGGCGACGTTTCAAACAGCAAGCTGCAGACATACGCAAAAAAAAAAAAAAAAAACCCAGAGCTCTAAAGTTCACGTAAGGTGTAAGGTTCGTTAATGATGTCACATAAGCAGCGATTTCACCAAAATTTTGCCCAACTCTACTGTGAATGTGTTGTGCGATGGGGAGGTCTTCGTCACCCCCCCCGCCTCCACCCCTCCCGTTACCCACATCTCACCCTTCCACATGACGTCTCTGCGACGAAGCTCAAAACCGCGACGCCCAGCGTTGAAGTCAAGCGACATTCTTATGGGTGGCCGGGGAAAACATTTCAGACACACCGCCTTTCGAAAACGCCTCAGGAGATGATGGTATAAAGGGCGTAAATGAAACCTTCCCTTCCCTTGGGATGTAGTTTCCCACATATTTCTTGGAAGAAAACAACGGTTTGCAATGCGATGACCAAAAGGACGGCGTTCTTGACGACCTTTGACGCTGCTCAGACCCCCTGGACGATCCAACCCTTCTCTACGCACATCATGGGCTACAGCCCCATTGAATGTGACCTCACTCCTTTAGAGTACACGCCACCGCTAGTTTGGCTCTGGTATACCGAGTGGCAACACTAGGGATGTTTCAAAACCATTCGAGAAAAATTTGAACATTATCCGAAGCAGAAAAACGTGTTTATGTTTTTTCGTTACCCCTTTTTAGCGCCCTTCTGAGGCGTCTGCATAGGGGCTGTGTGACGCTGACACGAGTGCGAATGAAAAGGCAAAGGGTCGCTCTCAGAACTCCCAGTTCGGCAACGCCCTTGAGCACCTTTCTTGGGCACCTTACAAATGTCCCTGTACAGAGATACCAGTTCACAGATTTCTACCCGCTGACGGGAGAGACGTCCTGCTTCACGCTAGTACCTGAGGGCCGCTCGCCAAACCAGAGGGTTGTCGTAAGGGCTGCGTATCCGGCTGGCAGTTAGGGAGTGGTAAATATAGGGTGACAATTATTGAACTATATGAAATATAATCGCCATAACTCTTGAGCAGTTTGCGTTTGGACGTTCAAACTGCACGGTTGGCCGCGGGGCATGATGCGAATTTGTATGCGTTGTACGGTTTATTTTAGTGGCGAAGCCCACTTTCACATGAATGGGTTCGTCAATGAGCAAAACTGGCGCGTCTGGGGGCTGAGAATCCTGATTTCGTGATCTAGAAGTCTCTTTACCCTCAACGGGTGACTGTGTGGTGTGCAATGTCCAGTCAGCGAATAATCATTGGGATATTCCTTGATGGCACGATGACTACCAAAAGGTACGTGAAGGTTTTGGAAGATGATTTCATCCCCATTATCCAAAGTGACCATGATTTTTACAAGATGTGGTTCATGTAAGACGGAGCTCGACCCCATTGAAGCAGGAGAGTGATGCCCTGGAGGAGCGCTTTGGGGACCTATTCTGGCTCTGGGGTATCCAGAGGTCACTGGCATGGGCCTCGATTGGCCGCCATATTCTCCGGATCTGAGCATTCAGCAATAACCTCAAAACCATCGCTGAGCTAAAACAGCCATTCGGATGGTCATTGACAGCAAAAAATGGTTCAAATGGCTCTGAGCAATATGGGACTTAACATCTGAGGTCATCAGTCCCCTAGAACTTAGAACTACTTAAACCTAACTAACCTAAGGACATCACACACATCCAGGCAGGATTCGAACCTGCAACCGTAGCGGTCGCGTGGTTCCAGACTGAAGCGCCTAGAACCGCTCGGCCTCATTGACAGCATCGATGTTCCTACACTTCAGCGGTTCATGCAGAATTTCGCTATTCGTCTGTTTTAGATCATCACCAATGATAAAAGGCATATCGGACGTGTCATAACCTAAATCCGAATATCTGTAGTGACGTTTACATGTTGAATAAAGAGTGTGGACGCTGTAGTTTGCAACTAATTTGCGTCTTTATTCATGTAGTTCAATATTGTCACCGCGTAGGCATCGCTGTACAGAGACATTTTTAAAGTGTCCTTCAAAAGTGCGCAGGTAGCACCTGTGGTGTTGCTGAACTGGGAGTTTTACACACACCCTTTGCCGTTTTATTCACGTGGATTTCGAGGTCAATCCCTCTGTGCACACACCACAGGAGATCACAAGAAAGGAAGCCTGAAGAAGCATAAATACATTTTTCTGCTTTGGTTGACGTCCAGATATCCTGGAATGGTTACGAACCATCTCTAATGGTTCCACATTGTATACTAGGGCAAAAATTGCTGTTACGCTACACTCCAAAGGTGTGAAATCAGATTCAATCGGGCTGCAGCCCATGATGTTCGTAGTGAAGGGTTGAATTGTCCGAGGAGTGCCAGCAGTGTCCTATTGCTCGCTGCAATGCAAACTTTCGTTTTCGACCCCGAAACGCATGGGAATCGACGCCGCAAGTGAATGGGTGGTTTCATTGATTCCCTTTATGGCACCTCGTGGGGCCATTTCGAGTCGATTCTAAGATGCGGTGTGTCTGACATGTTTTCCTCGACCACTCGTGTTCAGCGCTGGGCGTCGCGGTTCTGACCTCCATCGCAGAGGCTTCGTGTGAAGAGGCAAGATGTAAGAGGATGTGTGACGACCTCCCATCGTGAGACACGTCCACGGTGACGTTGGGCACAATTGTGAAATTTAGTGCCAAAGTGACATCATAATCCAACTTACACCTCGGATGAACTTCTGAGCTCTGGTCTTTTTTTCGCATGTGTCGACACATTTCTGTTTGGAGAGTAGCTGAGCCCGAGGGTGAAGTCGCAGGCCGCCATACTTTTGTACAATTACAGAGAAAGGTTGTAGGCAGCTTTGAGTCAAATTTGACTCTTCTGTGCCGCAACTGCAGACAATTACGGGGTTCCAAAATCGTGATCCTTTAATTGTGTTGCGCAGTGTATATTCTTGAATTTATAGACAGGTCTTGCGAAACAATATACTGCAAATTGGGAATTTCTTGGTCCATGCGTAGGAAACGTAAAGCAGAATTGTTAAAATAGGTAGGAAAAAGACGGGGGGCAGTCCCTCCGTAGTACCTAGGCAGAAGGGTAAGAAAGGAAAATGTGGAACGTACGTGTCAGGAGTGTGCACCCACCAAGTACATTCGAGGAGTCGTACAGCAACTGACAAGCTGCAAGTAGTACCTCTTAGCAGAGCGAGATGTCACAGCTATGGAGTAGGACTCTTGAAATCATCCTTTTCCTGAAAGATGGAATACGCAACGTACTTTCCGTGACATACAGTAAGTACTCAGAAGAGGCGTGTGTAAGTCGTTTAGGTCTTGCATGTATGTGCGAGACATGAAGATCCAACATTTCATTCATCGCCTTCAGGCAAGGTACTGATTTAGTATTGTGGAGTATGGGCCTGTCTTAAAATGCTTTTCTACGTCTACATCTACATGGATACTCTGCAAATAACATTTAAGTGCCTGGCAGAGGTTTCATTCCCTTATTTTATAGTGGTTATCGTTTCTCCATATGTAGGTCGGTGTCAACAAAATATTTTCACATTCGGAGGAGAAAGTTGGTGATTGGAATTTCGTGAGAAGATTCCGTCGCAGCGAAAAACGCCTTTCTTTTAATGATGTCCAGCCAAAATTCTGTATCATTTCTGTGACACTCTCTCGCATATTTCGTCTTTGAACTTTTTCGATGTACTCCCTCAGTCATATCTGGTAAGGATCCCACACCGCGCAGCAGTATTCTAAAAGAGGACGGACAACCGTAGTGTAGGCGGTCTCCTTAGTAGATCTGTTATATTTTCTAAGTGTCCTGCAAATAAAACGCAGTCTTTGGTTAGCCTTCCCCACATTTTCTATGTGCTCCTTCCAATTTAAGTTGTTAGTAATTGTAATTCCTTGGTATTTAGTTGAATTTGCGGCCTTTAGATTTGACTGATTTATCGTCAAGTGAAACGGATTTCTTCTAGCGCTCATGTGGATGACCTCATACATTTTGATATTTATGGTCAATTGCCAATTTTCGCACTATACAGATTCCTTTTCTAAATCGTTTTGCAATTTGTTTTGATCTTCTGATGACTTTATTAGTCGATTAACAACAGCGTCATCTGCAAACAACCTTAGTAGGCTGTGCAGATTGTCTCCCAAATCGTTTATATAGGTAAGGAACAGCAAAGGGGCTATAGCACTACCTTGGGGAACACCAGAAATCACTTCTGTTTTATTCGATGACTTTCTGTCAATTACTACGAACTGTGACCTGTCTGACAGGAAATCACAAATGCAGTCACATAACTGAGACGATATTCCATAAGCACGAAATTTCACTATAAGCCGTTTGTGTGTCACAGTGTCAAAATCCTTCCGGAAATCCAGAAATGTGGAATCGATCTGAAATCCCTTGTCAATAGCTCTCAACACTTCATGTGAATGAAAAACTAGTTGTGTTTCACAGGAAAGATGTTTTCCAAATCCATGTTGATTGTGTGTCAATAGACAGTTTTCTTGGAGGCAATTTTTTTTTTTTTGATTCAGTACATTGAACCAACTTAAATGGTTTGTGAATAGTTAATCGTCTAGTGCATAGTAGGTGGGATAGTTTTTTTCCCCGAATCCTTTAATTTTTTTCTTAGTTCTTCATATTATCTTAGCTGCAGAGTATACAGGATATTTCAAAGTTTTCGCATCAACCGTCTAGGTGCGATTTATGACGTTATGGTGGACAACTTTTGTCACAGACAAAATATTCGCTGACTCTTCTCGGCGACGCTAGATGTCTCTTATTGTTGGTTATGCCCCAGAGACGAGGCATTCTGCGACGTGGGTATGCATTGTGTGTTGTCAATAGTCAGTCATCTAGTCTACATGAAAGGGGCCGGGAAAAATGACAGTTCCTGATTCGCTTCCAAAATGTCTTTCTTCGCTTACACTCACTCTCAAGGTTTTCTTGTTGAAATTCATTCTGTTTATGGAGCAGGTAGTATGCAGAGGCCACGCACCTGGGTAGCAGATCACGGTAATTCCATTAAATCTCGTCGTCCCGGGTCGTCGTAAGGCTCCTTCGCTCAGGAGCGCCAGCGAAGATAGTGTGTCTAATGGAAGTTGTTCCTCGTTACGTGATCCTTAATCCCTAGATGTTTGATATGAAAACTTTGAAACACATTGGAAATAAAGACTTACAGATCAGGGGTACATTGGGAGCAAAGCATCTGATCTAAATATCTAATTTGCATCCTGATGATGGAACAAACCTTCTGAAACGCATCGTAAAAAATTTAAATTTTAGTTTTTTCTTTATATTTACGCGGTCACAGAAACAGCCTACCAAATACACTGAAGGGCCAAAGAAAATGGTGCACCAGCCCAATATCGTCTACGACCCCCGTGAGCACACAGAAGTGCCGCAAAACGACGTGGCATGGACTCGACTAATGTCTGAAGTAGTGCTGGAGGGAACTGACGCCATGAATCCTGCAGGGCTATCCATGAATCCGTAACAGTACGAGGGTGTGGAGGTCTCTTCTGAACAGCACATTGCAAGGCATCCCAGATACGCTCAATAATATTCATATCTTGGGAGTTTGGTGGCTAGCGAAAGTGTTTAAACTCAGAAAAGTGTTCCTGGACACACTGTGTAGCAATTCTGAACGTGTGGGGATTCCCATTGTCCTGTTGGAATTGCACAGGTCCGTCGGAACCACAATGGACACGAATGGATGCAGGTGATCCAACTGCATACGCCCCAGACCATTACAGAGCCTCCACCGGTCTGAACAGACCCCTGCTGACATGCAGAGTCCACGGATTCATGAGGTTGTCTCCATAACCGTACACGTCCATCCACTCGATACAAGTTGAAACGAGACTCGTCCGATCAGGCAACATGTTTCCAGTCTTCAACAGTCCAATATCTGTGTTGACGGGCCCAGGCGAGTAATAAAGCTTTGTGTCGTGCAGTCATCGAGGGTGTGACACGAGTGGGCCTTCGGCTCCGAAAGCTCATATCGATGATGTTCCGTTGAATGGTTCGCACGCTGACACTTGTTGAGGGCCCAGCATTGAAATCTGTAGCAGTTTGCGGGAGGGTTACACTCTTATCACGTTGAACGAGTCTCTTCAGTCGTCGTTGGTCCCGTTCTTGTAGGATCTTTTTCCGACCGCAGCGACGTCGGAGATTTGATGTTTTACCGGTTTTCTGATATTCACGGTGCTCTCGTGGAACAGTCGTACGTGAAAATCCCCACTTCACCGCCACCTCGGAGAAGCTGTGTCCCAACGCTAGTGCGCCGGGCTATAACACCACGTTGAAACTCACTTAAATCTTGGTAAGCTGCCACTGCAGCAGCAGTAGCCGATCTAACAACTGCGTCAGACACTTATTTTATTATATAGGCGTTGCCGACCGAAGCGCCGTATTTTGCCTGTATTTACATGTCTCTGTATATGCATACGGATGCCTATTCCAGTTTCTTTGTCGCTTTAGAGTTTATAGGTGCTTGTAAAATTAAGCACTTTTCCTGCCCGAAACTATGTTCTCTCCACAGCCTCTCCGCAGATGGTCCAACGAACGTTAAACAAAAAAAAAGAAGTGCAATATGGCTGCGTTTAGGTCGGCACTACAACACCCCAGCCGGCCAGTCTGCCTTACTGTTTGTCCACTCACTGCCTCACACTACCGTGACGTTTAGCATAAAAAATTGGATACTCATACCGCGCCAATGTTTAGGTTTTCTTGTTTATGTTGATGTTTACGCTCCTTTCAGAAGAGCTCATCAGTGCTCCTCGTATAACTTCCTTATGGCCGGGAGCCAACCCACCGGTAAGCCGGAGTCGTAGCTTGGATTAAAAATATTGATGCGTTTCGTCATATCTACAGTTTCTCATACCTCTCTGTATAACACACGAGCCTGTCCAGCAAGACCACGAACATTTTTTAAATCATCCACATGAACTAGAAAAATGTAAAGAAGAAAACAAATAGTCGAAGAAATGTAGAGAGCCACATACACAAGCAGACAGTTCGCCTCTTTCTCAAGCAAACACAGCGCTTAAGCCTGCCATTTAAGATGCTGGGTGACTTCGTAAGTGTAACCTTTTTTGAGTGGGAATTCAGAGTGCTGCCGCTATATCGACTGAATCTAGTGTGCCATAACAAAGTGAAAGAATCAAGAATCAACTCCTTCATCAAGTGGTGCTCCTATCGCGCCGAAACAATGCCCAAGTATCTTAGACTTCAAACCACTGCCTAAAACAAATCATTTACGGAAAAACGAAAAAACCACAGTATACAAAGTGCAAGTGTCTTTACAAGCTCACATATGAATGAAACATTGATTGTAACATTGATTGTAACAATGCACACATTGTGGACAAGAAGGTATAAAGTAACAGAGGAAAAACTCCGAAGAAAATAGAATGTGGTGTTCTGCACGTGATGTGACTTTCGTTAACACTCCGACAGTGTGTTGCAAATGCCACACGTGGCGGCGTGAGAATTTCCCGAACGCTGGAGCAGGAAAATTTGTGTGTGATGTTTGAGAATGGAACACACTGATATTTAGTAGTATTAATTTTCAACACAATAATCCTTTCACAATATACTATTTAAGAAGAATATAGAGCAACGTTTCATTAGTTAAAATTGTCTGACACTTTCTAAGAACAAAAATGTATTCAATTTTTGTCAGTAGTGTTGTCTTGTCCCCAGTACTGTGACAAGAGGACGCTGTTGTTTTATTTTTCGAAATTGGAAATGTAATGGTGAGTATACCAAAACAGTTATATAACTAGGTGGAATAAAAAAATGCATTCCATTAATAAACGCAAAGAAAATACAACTATTGCAAAAATGAGTTACTTAAAAATAGTTAATTGTAACATCGTCAGCTTGCTCCTGTTTCCCTACATATTTGAGGCCTATCACACATTACTATGAATCGATATAGTAACTCGTTATGGCTGTCTCGAAATATCAAGAAAGATACGTAGTCTATAGGTTCGGGCAAACAGGATGGTATATGTATGCATGATTTTCTTGGTGTCTCATGACAGAATAACAGCGTATGTATTAATGACCAATCTTTGTAGGTCTTCAGTTAAGTACGGCGAACTATACATAATAAATTATGATTACTGTCTTGTATATGTATTGTATGATGCTGACAATGGTCGGTATATAAACGATTCCTACTAATGACAATAATAACATATCTGGGAAGGAGAGAAATATACGAACATGATTACTAGTGATAGTAAAAACATATCCCAGAAAAAAATGCTTACTGTGCAATGCTAATTGTACATTCTGGCAGACAGAACGCTCCATTACTCGTGTACGTGAATTACGATTGGTGCAAGTGAATTAGGAAATGATCCCTGTTTATGAGAGATGGATGATGCCCCTAATAGAATTGCAATTCAAACAGCGGCATAGGTTACCTATCTGCGGAAATAATAGCAAAAGGAGGTTCAGTCACCGCACTATTTTTTTACGGTAATATCTATCCACTTGTGAAAACCAACACGCAGAAAAAACTTACGTGTAAAACCTACCAACACACAATGGAAGCATTAAACTAGACAAGTCACAATTGATGTAGACATTTCTGGTCCGCAGGGTACTGGAGAACATGACAATTGTTACTTCCAGAGATCGCGCCCGCGAACATATTATCATCGATGTGCTACTCAGACTTGCAGAGGAATTAATACATGCGCTAGGCATGGCAATGAGCAGAATCATAGAAGAACAAGAGTCACTGTAACAAGAATCCATTCAAGAACCATGAAAGAAATGAAATAACTAAATCAGAAAATCATGAAAAAAGGTGTTAAGGAAAATCAACCGTTACCAAGACGTTCGTAGAAATCAAACGTTGCCTGATGGACTAGATATTCTCCAGTCTCAGTTTAAGTCAAACACCAGAGCTGGGAAGTTACCATGTCCAGGAGACGAGTCTGTAGAACGGCAGCGTCAGACTCAGAGTGACGAAAAACTTGGCTTTTCAAGCTTCCTGGCGTCTCCGTGGGAAATTCACGGTTATACTAGAATCGGCCTATCAAAAGTTGGTGGTCTGTTGTAAGCCACTGAGCTTAGTAGACCGATGTAACAATTCCCTTCCCTATGAGGGAATTTGAAGTGACCGACACACTAGGCGCAACCCAGTCGCGGCTGGCCTAAGTTCAAACAATTTAAAAAATTTAACCGATAACTCTGCCACGCAAACACGAAGAATCATGCCTTTGAGTGTCAACTGCCAGCCTTCTACATCTACATCTACATCCATACTCCGCAAGCCAACTGACGGTGTGTGGCGGATGGTACCCTGAGTACCTCTATCGGTTCTCCCTTCTATTCCAGTCTCGTATTGTTCGTGGAAAGGATTGTCGGTATGCTTCTGTGTGGGCTCTAATCCCTCTGATTTTATCCTCATGGTCTCTTCGCGAGATATACGTAGGAGGGAGCAATATAGGCCTGCTGCTTGACTCTTCGGTGAAGGTATGTTCTCGAAACTTTAACAAAAGCCCGTACCGAGCTACTGAGCGTCTCTCCTGCAGAGTCTTCCACTGGAGTTTATCTATCATCTCCGTAACGCTCTCGCGATTACTAAATGATCCTGTACCGAAGCGCGCTGCTCTCCGTTGGATCTTCTCTATCTCTTCTATCAACCATATCTGGTACGGATCCCACACTGCTGAGCAGTATTCAAGCAGTGGGCGAACAAGCGTACAGTAACCTACTTCCTTAGTTTTCGGATTGCATTTCCTTCGGATTCTTCCAATGAATCTCAGTATGGCATCTGCTTTACCGACGATCAACTTTATATGATCATTCCATTTTAAATCACTCCTGATGCGTACTCCCAGATAATTTATGGAATTAACTGCTTCCAGTTGCTGACCTGCTATTTTGTATCTAAATGATAAGGGATCTATCTTTCTATGTATTCGCAGCACGTTGCACTTGTCTACATTGAGATTCAATTGCCATTCCCTGCACCATACGTTAATTCGCTGCAGATCCTCCTGCATTTCAGTACAATTTTCCATTGATACAACCTCTCGATACACCACAGCATCATCTGCAAAAAGCCTCAGTGAACTTCCGATGTCATCCACCAGGTCATTTATGAATATTGTGAATAGCAACGGTCCTATGACACTCCCCTGCGGCACACCTGAAATCACTCTTACTTCGGAAGACTTCTCTCCATTGAGAATGACATGCTGCGTTCTGTCATCTAGGAACTCCTCAATCCAATCACACAATTGGTCTGATAGTCCATATGCTCTTACTTTGTTCATTAAACGACTGTGGGGAACTGTATCGAACGCCTTGCGGAAGTCAAGAAACACGGCATCTACCTGTGAACCCGTGTCAATGGCCCTCTGAGTCTCGTGGACGAATAGCGCGAGCTGGGTTTCACTCGACCGTCTTTTTCGAAACCCATACTGATTCCTGCAGAGTAGATTTCTAGTCTCCAGAAAAGTCATTATACTCGAACATAATACGTGTTCCAAAATTCTACAACTGATAGACGTTAGAGATATAAGTCTATAGTTCTGCACATCTGTTCGACGTCCCTTCTTGAAAACGGGGATGACCTGTGCCCTTTTCCAATCCTTTGGAACGCTACGCTCTTCTAGAGACCTACGGTACACTGCTGCAAGAAGGGGGCAAGTTCCTTCGCGTACTCTGTTTAAAATCGAACTGGTATCCCATCAGTTCCAGCGGCCTTTCCTCTTTTGAGCGATTTTAATTGTTTCTCTATCCCCCTGTCGTCTATTTCGATATCTACCATTTTGTCATCTGTGCGACAATCTAGAGAAGGAACTACAGTGCAGTCTTCCTCTGTGAAACAGCTTTGGAAAAAGACATTTAGTATTTCGGACTTTAGTCTGTCATCCTCTGTTTCAGTACCATTTTGGTCACAGAATGTCTGGACATTTTTTTTTGATCCACCTACCGCTTTGACATAAGACCAAAATTTCTTAGGATTTTCTGCCAAGTCAGTACATAGAACTTTACTTTCGAATTCATTGAACGCCTCTCGCATAGCCCTCCTCACACTACATTTCGCTTCGCGTAATTTTTGTTTGTCTGCAAGGCTTTGGCTATGTTTATGTTTGCTGTGAAGTTCCCTTTGCTTCCGCAGCAGTTTTCTAACTCGGTTGTTGAACCACGGTGGCTCTTTTCCATCTCTTACGATCTTGCTTGGTACATACTCATCTAACGCATATTGTACGATGGTTTTGAACTTTGTCCACTGATCCTCAACACTATCTGTACTTGAGACAAAACTTTTGTGTTGAGCCGTCAGGTACTCTGTAATCTGCTTTTTGTCACTTTTGCTAAACAGAAAAATCTTCCTACCTTTTTTAACATTTCTATTTACGGCTGAAGTCATCGATGCCGTAACCGCTTTATGATCGCTGATTCCCTGTTCTGCGTTAACTGTTTCAAATAGTTCGGGTCTGTTTGTCACCAGAAGGTCTATTATGTTATCGCCACGAGTCGGTTCTCTGTTTAACTGCTCAAGGTAGTTTTCAGATAAAGCACTTAAAAAAATTTCACTGGATTCTTTGTCCCTGCCACCCGTTATGAACGTTTGAGTCTCCCAGTCTACATCCGGCAAATTAAAATCTCCACCCAGAACCATAACATGGTGGGGAAATCTACTCGAAATATTTTCCAAATTATCCTTCAGGTGCTCAGCCACAACAGCTGCTGAGCCAGGGGGCCTATAGAGACATCCAATTACCATGCCTGAGCCTGCTTTAACAGTGACCTTCACCCAAATCATTTCACATTTCGGATCTCCGTCAATTTCCTTCGATACTATTGCACTTCTTATCGCTATAAACACGCCTCCCCCTTCACTGTCCAGCCTGTCTCTGCGGTATACATTCCAATCTGAGTTTAGGATTTCATTACTGTTTACGTCTGGTTTCAGCCAACTTTCTGTCCCTAGTACTATATGGGCATTGTGACCGTTTATTAATGAGAGCAGTTTGGGACCTTTCTATAGACGCTCCTGCAGTTTACTGTTAGCACATTAATATTGTTATTCCCTGTTGCATTTTGCCTACTCCTACCTTGCCGCGTCTCAGGAGGCGTCTTGTCGGGCCTAGGGAGGGAATTCTCTAACCTAAGAAACCCCCATGTGCACTCCACACGTACTCCACTACCCTTGTAGCCGCTTCCGGCGTGTAGTGCACGCCTGACCTATTCAGGGGGACCCTACATTTCTCCACCTGGTAGCGGAGGTTTAGAAATTTGCACCCCAGATCTCCGCAGAATCGCCTGAGCCTCTGGTTCAAGCCTTCCACTCGGCTCCAAACCAGAGGACCGCGATCGGTTCTGGGAACGATACTACAAATAGTTAGCTCTGATTCCACCCCGCGAGCGAGGCTTTCCGCCTTCACCAATTCCGCCAACCGCCTGTACGAACTGAGGATGACCTCTGAACCCAGACG
The DNA here is from genome assembly GCF_021461395.2 of Schistocerca americana. Classification (NCBI taxonomy): domain Eukaryota; kingdom Metazoa; phylum Arthropoda; class Insecta; order Orthoptera; family Acrididae; genus Schistocerca; species Schistocerca americana. Next base: position 405,911,666 of record NC_060121.1, on the reverse strand, counting down.
GCAGGAGTCATTGGTGCCGACATGAACAACAATTTGCAGTCGGGTGTACCCAGTGCTCTCTATCGCCGCCGGTAGGGCCTCCTCCACATCTCGGATGAGACCCCACGGCGAGCAGACAGAGTGAACACTGGCCTTCTTCCCCGACCTTTCCGCTATTTCCCTAAGGGGCTCCATCACCCGCCTAACGTTGGAGCTCCCAATAACTAATAAACCCCTCCCCCAGTGTGCCTGCTCGGACCTTGCTGAAGGAGCAGCCACATGTCCACTCTTAGGCAGAGCGGGCGATGCCACACGGCCAGCCTCCACATTTACCCTCCGCCTCGTGCGCCGCGAACGCCGCTGAACCCGCCACTCCCCTTGGGGCAGCAGCCTGAAGACGGCTGACCGCGGCCATCAACACGTTGAGCTGTTCGCGAACAGTCGCCAGCTCCTCTTGCGTCCGTGCACAGCAGTCACACATCCTATCCATACTAAGGAATCAATTTACTCAAGAGAGTTAATCAACTTTTAACTAGAGTGCTAATTCACTAAAGGCGGCTGATTATTGACTAAACTGCCATTGCTAGCCACTTCTTGTAGAAAACAATGAAAATAGCACTACCTGTCTCTGGACTCTATTGAAAACAAACACTAGCACTACTGGCACTATGGTTGACTAAAGGGACTCTCTCTGAATGTATTCAAAACAAACACGAAATCTATGGAACACTATTAATAGCACTCGACAATTAAAGCTTCCTAAAAGCAAAAACAAACGGAAGAAGAAGTGACAAGTAAGAAAAATACAGTTAATACTTAAATTAAGGTAGCTCGCTGCACAGCAGACGTGAAGCAGACGGCGGTTAGGACGACACTGACACTACTGGCACTATGGCTGACTAAAGGGACTCTCTCTGAGCCTTGCGCTCGTTATGGCCAACCAGGACGAAACACGGAATTGTCCTCTGTATCACCTCACCAGACAGAATTTGAAAATGTAACTTACAAGTCTTTTTTTTTTTAAATAACAGAAGGAACAGCTGCGGGGCGGGAAAGGCGCCGATGCTGTGAGGGAAGGTGTGGTCATCTCGAGGCCATTTGAGTCGGCGGCTACACGGCGGAATTCCTATTACTTGAGTGAAAATCCAAATTGCTCCTACCTCGATATATTAAGAGGTGCATCAAACAACTCATCGAGTGAGGTGGCGCAGTAGTTAGCACACTGGAGTCGTATTCGGGAGGACGACGGTTCAAAACCCGCGTCCGGCCATCCTGATTTAGGTTTATCGTAACTTCCCTAAATCATTTCAGGCACATGCTGGGATGGTTCCTTTAAAAGGGCACGACCGACTTGCTTCCCCATCCTTCCGTAATCCGATGAGACCGATTTACCCCGCTGTTTGGTCTCCTCCCCCAAACCAACCAACCAACCTACATAGAGAAGTATGAATCAGGGTACTATCTACTTGTTAGATCATAATTATTTCTGCTACAACTGATATATGTTTGTTCTTTCATAGAAACAATTAGCGGAGGGACGGATGCAGAGATTGATCTACATGAAGAGAATCTGCCGAAAATTCACGTTTCAATGATACACAAAGACATTATAATTTCTTCAGGTTTATTTACGTATTTAACTTACAATTCGTAATTTATCTGAGATACTACCTTCACGAAACACTACTTTATAGACTACTGATATTCGTTATCTTTCTTATCTCTTTCTCCTGTATGCGGGGATCCAGTGGTTGAAATTCTGGGAAGCTCCCTTCAGAAGCAGAGAGTTAAAATATCACTTATTATATTCCTCAATACTTTCATCTTTCTTTGGTTTATTCTCAATCTGTGTTCTGTGCTGCCCAAGTATATCAGTTCCATAACACATTTCAGTCTCGGATCTAGGGGTGGGTCGTGGACGAGAGGAGCAGGGGGTGGGGCAATTTTTTACTGATGCCTCCTATCCCCCCCCCCTCCCCCGATAATACTAGTTGCCATCAGCCACACTTTTAACGGGCCACAGACGTCTGAGATTTTAATAATAATATTAACAATATAATATTAAAATGTTTTAACATACTAACATCAATTAAAGACATTGGCGGAAAAACGGGCTAACATACAGTATTTGGAAATGGAGAAAAATTGAGATGTGTTAATGAAATTGGAAAAAAAGAAACTATTTTATTCTTACATTTTTAACGGAAATCCATACAGTATGGACACGATATTGTTTCTGACCTGTCATGTTCTTTACGTTGGAACGTAATATGAAAAATAATAATAATAAAGAAGAACAGCAATACGTGAAGATTTGTTTTGTACATTATCAAACATCCACAGCCACAAATTACCATTAATTGTAGTGAAAAGTCCCGTAAAAGGGAAAATTGATAAAAACACATCACGTATGGCTCAAGCATATCGAGCCGATGATCACTATCATAATCTGATGTCGCAATAAAAGGCATCCGTTGATGACAGCAATGGCCATAACGGAATTACAAGTTTTTGAATATTCTGAGTCCGTTTTCAGATTTTAATAGGCAGTACTAGCCTGTTCGATTTGGAAGTTCAGTTTTTTTCCAGTTCTTTTTATTCTGACCGTATTTCTCACATGAAATATGCATCTTAAGGTGATAAATAGTTTGACAGGTGCTACTAGGTGGTTTTGCAAAGTCAACATTGATAAATTGATTAAATAATTTACAACACATGCAAACGCTAAGAGGTACCTTGTTGCTGTCATTGCACTTATTTTAAAAAAGACTGTACATCTTGTTATTGTTTCGATCTGCACACAGATAAGTCATGTTGGGATTCTTTTTCCTGGAGTAGTGAATCGACTGCAGAGGAGAACTACGTACTCGTACATGATCCCATGCAAATTACTGGTCCTCCTTGCTGCATTTATTTCGGTGATTGTTACGTCTCCCCGCTTATCCACGTTAAATAAAATATTTAGCTTTTAATGTCATGTTACACATAAATCTATCGTTGTTAATGTACGTCTAGTGTTTTGTTGCCTAATGAAACACAGAAACTAACTTCACGCGTTTCAGATGTTTTCTTTTGTTGAATGACATGGGGTAGGCGTCCATTGCTTATACCGAAGATTGCTAGACAAGCTTTGATACAAACATGAACGTCTACTTCACCTACAGTAACCTTACAGATGTTGTTGGTTGTCTGCCGACTACTCCTGTCTGGATCATCAGTTACCTCCACTTGACAGCATTCATATTCACACATCAAAATATACAAGAATTTTGAAGATCATCGTTACTTAAGATTTCGGAAATCACGAAACAACTGCTCCTGTGTACCTGCAGGTACAATATCGAAGCATTATCTTGCATAGACTCAATCTGAACTTTGCGGTTTTGCCTTTTCCATTACACCCTTATAATCACTATCCTCTTTACCACTGTTCGCTTCTCCTTCTCAACTTCGATGGGTCTTTTCTGTGGATTACGCTTCCTCTTTCGATAATTCCACTGATTTTTCACACTTTCATTAACTTTTCTCGTTTCTACATCCGCCATGTTCACTACCGTTATTTGTATTCTCTACTGAATGGTCCAACTGAACACTTCAAACACTCTAAACTAGGTTCATAAAATTATTAATATTACACATTACACAAGCATTATATTTCCTGTTTATACTTTTATTAATTCCACTATAATCTACCTCAGCCCCCAAATCTTTTCAAATTACAGTTAATATTTGTTGTCTGATTATCATATGGCACAGTATTGGCTATCCATCTACTCAGTGTTCAGCTTCTTTCCACTGGGGGGGAAAGCGGAGTGTAGCGGAAGGTTAGCCCGTTTTTGACGTTACAGAAACCATATCTAACGAAACGCAAGACATTTTCTGCGTTGTATTACACCCTAATGTTATATTTAGGGGTGAGATGAATGTTAATTCTGATAGTTCCTGTACCCAGCAGCAGATGGCAGCACTTGTATCTAAGTTTTTACATTTAAGGGTTAGCCCTTTTGTCCACGCGTGTCTTCAGTTATTGATTTACATCAGTAATTATGTTCACACATCGCTTCATTATAACATCTAGGAAACAGCAGTTCAGTGAAATATAGCAGTTGTCCGAAAATTTATGAAGAAGATCAGCGATTCAATTAATTTAAGAACTTTAATAGTGATAGACACCCATAAATTTGACGTCCAAATTTACAGAGTAATAAATCGATGTGTGTACTAATTATCAGCGTTTCACTTAGCAGTCAGCACACTGTGGCTAAACGAGTGTCTAGATGAAGAGTCATTGTTTCTATTTTTTGTTTGTTTATTTAGGTTTACTGGAGAGACTATCGCTTTCTGTCCTGTGTTACTCAACTTTCTATGGCTCTACTTGTAGACCTAAGAAGCGTGTCGGATCTGTTGTTGAAAGCAGGTACGTCCAGCCTAGGAATGTTCGCCTTTAACCAGCTAGAATGTTACTGGTCAGGTCATAAGTCCATCCAAGTGCGTTGAGTCTAAAACAGGCACCTGAAGACTATTCTATGTCGAATGTAGCTCGCAGTGTGTAATGTTCCTTGCCACCCACGAGACTCTTTATTTTTCATGTTACATTATCCTCCGAAAGTTAGCTGTGAAATTTAGAAACTGATCAGTAAAATACAAGGTGAGTCAAATGGACTTTAACAACTTTGGAATGATACAGAAATTTATTAAGACAATTTAGAGAATTGTTAGATGTGTCATTTTGTAGCAAACAACCTCAAGTTTGGTTCACGTAGCGCATCAGTACCCTGTTCCGCCACCAGGAGCGCCAGTGTAGTATACAGTAAAATGGTTACTTTCTCTGGTGCGGAGCGTGCTGGCTGTAAGTTTTGGTTTCATGAAACGAGCTCTGCAACAACTGTTCGGTATCAATTTTGCATCGAACACTCTAAATAACCTCCAAGCAGGCCTGCAATTACTTTTGGCACAAGAACTTTGTTGAGATGGGTTGTTCACTGTGACATGTTAAATCATCAGGTCACCCACGTGTTGATGATAGGTCGATCATGTTAGGGAGATGTTTTCCCTTAATCCACAAAAATCAATGTCATGTGCGCTTCTCTAGACTGGCATTCCATAAGAGACTGTTTGGCGAGTACTGCGTAGATGGTAACACTGGAAACCATAAAGATTCGCAATGGCACGGTACATTAGTGATGCAGGTAAGGTTGTTCGTGGGGAATTCTGCGCGGAAATGTTGCATAGGATAGACGACGACGAGGGATTCTTGAACCCAATAACCTTCAACGATGAGTCAACATGTCATATCAGCGGCGTGGTTAACACCCACAACTGCAGAATACGGGGCAGTGAAAATCCACATGCAACCCTGGAACGCGTTCGTGACAGGGCCATGGTTAATATGCTTTGTGTCTTTAGCAAATGGAGAGTGTACGGCCCTTTCTTCTTCGTGGATAAAACTGTCACTGGTATTTTGTATCTGGATATGATCGAAAACTTTTTAATTCCACAGATCGATGAAGACGACCGAGATGGGATTGTTTACTGCCAACAAGACGGTGCTCCACCTAATTTCCTCGCAGAATTTTGAGGTTCCCTCCTCGGTAATCGTTTGCCAGTTTGGTGGATTGGCCATGAAGGGCCAATCGCATGGCCACCTCGCTCCCGAGATATGACACAAACGTATTTCTTTCTCTGAGGTTTCTTTAAGGCCCGTGTGTGTGTTCCTCTTCAAAAAATGGTTCAAATGGCTCTGAGTACTATGGGACTTAACTTCTGAGCTCATCAGTCCCCTAGAACTTAGAACTGCTTAAACCTAACTAACCTAAGGATATCACACACATCCATGCCCGAGGCAGGATTCGAACCTGCGACCGTAGCGGTCGCGAAGTTCCAGACTGTAGCGCCTAGAGCCGCACGGCCATTCCGGCCGGCTGTTCCTCTTCAACCAAACAATTTAGCCGACTTGAAAAATCGAATCTGCGATGCACAAGTTACGCCCGATTTGCTGCAATAAGTGTGGGAAGAAACTGGTTACCGGTACAAGTTTGCCCACATCACAAATGGTAGTCACATCGAATCAAAATGACACTTGACAGTTTTGTGTGAAACTTGATATTGTCTGCTACAAAATGACACACCTACCGATTCTGTAACTGATCTCAATAAATTTCTGTAGTATTCCAAAGACATAAAGTCCTCTTTGACGCATCCTGTATAGGCCTGAAATGTGTATTTTTGGGGTGAGTGTATGGGACGTTTGGGGGTGGGAAAGCAGGACTAGGCCTGCTACAGACTGGCATGCAGCAACTTGAAGGATTCACACCTTTCTGGATGCTCAGGTAATTACAAGTGCTGCAGTGTGGCTCACTGTCGCACTTGAATTGGAGTACCGCCAGGAGCGATCTGCGCAGGGCGGCAGAGCATCGTCAAAGCCAGTGGATGCGGCCGGCGCCATGGAGGCTCCAGTCCGTGGCGCCCGCTGCTAAAAATACTGCCGGCGGCGCCTCACATCGAGGCCCCAAATACCGGCCGGTCGAGTGGCTCTCGAGGGCCTCCTGGTGCGAGCCACCCCACCCACCATCGTTTGTAGGCGTGCGGGCTTCTCTGCGTGCGTACATTGCAAGCAGCCTACTTCTGCAAGCTTTGCGGGCGGATCTTTCGATCCAAAACCAGGAGACAATCCTTCAGTACAAACACAAACACACGGCCGATTTATTGAATCAGGAACTTCTATTCAGTCGTCGGTCGAAGTTTCTTGTGTGACGAAGTACGGTCAGAAGTTGAACCGCTAATACACTACTGGCCATTAAAATTGCTACACCAAGGACAAATGCAGATGAGAAACGGGTATTTATTGGACAAATATATTATACTAGAACTGACATGTGATTACATTTTCACGCAATGTGGGTGCATAGATCCTGAGGAATCAATACCCAGAAAAACCACCTTTGGCCGTAATAACGGCCTTGATACGCCTGAGCATTGAGTCAAACAGAGCTTGGATGGCGTGTACAGGTACAGCTGCCCATGCAGCTTCAACACGATACCACAGTTCATGGAGAGTAGTGATTGGCGTATTGTGACGAGCCAGTTGCTCGGCCACCATTGACCAGACGTTTTCAGTTGGTGAGAGATCTGGAGAATGTGCTGGCCAGAGCAGCAGTCGAACATTTTCTGTATCCAGAAAGGCCCGTACAGGACCTGCAACATGCGGTAGTGCATTATTCTGCTGAAATGTAGGGTTTCGCAGGGATCGAATGAAGGGTAGAGCCACGGGTCGTAACACATCTGAAATGTAACGTCCACTGTTCAAAGTGCCGTCAATGCGAACGAATACACGCTTCCAATGTGCGTTCACCGCGGTGTCGCCAAACACGGATGCGACCATCATGATGCTGTAAACAGAACCTGGATTCGTCCGAAAAAATGACGTTTTGCCATTCGTGCACCCAGGTTAGTCGTTGAGTACACCATCGCAGGCGCTCCTGTCTGTGATGCAGCGTTAAGGATAACCGCAAGCCATGGTCTCCGAGGTGATAGTCCATGTTGCTGCAAACGTCGTCGACCTGTTCGTGCAGATGGTTGTTGTCTTGCAAACGTCCCCATCTATTGACTCAGGGATCGAGACGTGGCTGCACGATCCGTTACAGCCATGCGGATAAGATGCCTGTCATCTCGACTGCTAGGTATACAAGGCCGTTGGGATCCAGCACTGTGTTTCGTATTACCCTCCTGAACCCACCGATTCCATACTCTGCTAACAGTCATTGGATCTCGACCAACGCGAGCAGCAATGTCGCGATACGATAAACCGCAATCGCGATAGGCTACAATCCGACCTCTATCAAAGTCGGAAACGTGATGGTACGCATTTCTCCTCCTTACACGAGGCATCACAACATCGTTTCACCAGGCAAACCCGGTCAACTGCCGTTTGTGTATGAGAAATCGGTTGGAAACTTTCCTCGTGTCAGCACGTTGTAGGTGTCACCACCGACGCCAACCTTGTGTGAATGCTCTGAAAAGCTGATCATTTGCGTATCACAGCATCTTCTTCCTGTCTGTTAAATTTTGCGTCTGAAGCACGTCATCTTCGTGGTGTAGCAACTTTAATGGCCAGTAGTGTACCTATGAGACAAATAATAGTTAAAGAATGGTTGAATTCACAGTGGGTAGATCATGTCTGCACGTGTTTGTCCCGCAGTATTTGTTTTGCCTGATACTTCATCGTACCAGTATAGACGCATACGCAAAATTGTTACGAATTACCTAGGTCTAGAGTCATAAATCAATGTAGCGTGGAAACTCGCGTTGAAAGGAATCCAAAAAGCGTAAAACGTCGAGTATCTAGTGAATGTGAGAGGTATGGCAGCATCGAAAAGCAAATGGAACACACGGCGCAGAGCGATTACATAGCTGACCCATCATGCATATCACTGCACATTTTTACAATGAAGAGCCAAAGAAACTGATACACCTGCCTAATATCGTGTAGGACCCTCGCGAGCACTCAGAAGTGCCGCAACACGACATGGCATGGACTCTACTAATGTCTGAAGTAGTGCTGGAGGGAACTGACACCACGAATCCTGTGGGCTGTCTATAAATCATTAAGAGTACGAGGCGGTGGAGATCTTTCTTGAACAACACGTTGCGAGGCATCCCAGATATGTTCAATGCTGTCCATGTTAGGGGAGTTTGGTGGCCAGCGGAAGTGTTTGAACTCAGAGGAGTGTTTCTAAAGCCACAATGTAGCAATTCCGGACGAGTGGGATGTCGCACTGTCCTGGTAGAATTACCCACGTCCGTCGGAATGCGCAATGGACATGAGTGGGTGAAACTTATCGGACAGGACGCTTAGATACGTGCTACCTGCCAGATTCGTATCTAGACGTATCACTAGTTCCATATCACTCCTATTGCTGAAGCCCCACACCACTGCAGAGCCTCCACCAGCTTGAACAGTCTCCTACTGACATGCAGGGTCCAAGGATTCATCAGATTGTCTCCATACCCATACAGGTCGATCCGCTCGATACAATTTGAAACGAGACTCGTCCGACCAGGCAACGTGTTTCCTGTCATCAACAGTCCAACGTCGGTGTCGACGGGATCAGGCGAGGCATAAAGCTTTGTGTTGTGCAACCATCAAGTGTACAGGAGTGGGCTTTCGGCTCCGAAAGCCCGTATCGATGATATTTCGTTGAATGGATCGCACGCTTACATTTGTTGCTGGGCCAGCATTGAACTCTGCAGCAATTTGCGGAAGGGTTGCATTCCTGTCACGCTGAAAGATTCTTTTCAGTCGTCGTTGGTCGCGTTCTTGCATGATCTTTCTCTGGTCACAGCGGTGTCAGAGATTTGATGTTTTACTGGATTCCTTATATTCACGGTACACTCGTGGAATGGTCGTACGGAAAAATCCCCACATCATTGCTACTTCCGAGATGCTGTGTTCCATCGCTTGTGTGCTGACTATAACACCACGTTCAGACTCACTTAAATCTTGATAGCCTGCCATTGCAGCAGCAGTAGCCGATCCAACAACTGCGCCAGACTGGTGTTGCCTTATGTAGGCGTTGCCCGCCGCAGCGCCGTGTTCTGTCTGTTTACATATCTCTGCACATGAAAACGTATGCCTATACCAGTTTCTTTAGCGCTCCATTGTATAACGTGCTCTCTGAGGTTCTGTTATTATTCCTGTGATCTGCTTCAGGCGGTTGTCTATTTCATAAAAGATGCCAATGCTGATCTTACCGATGATGATATTACGCACACTGTTCAACATTCCTCTATGCACTTCTTCGACTTCATGAGCACACATACGCTTATTACATGCGATAAACTTGTGATTTATATATTCTGTAACCACTACACTGATGTGTGTTACCATTGTATTAAGGAGACTGATAATTAAATTACGTATCAATGCGAAACAATTGTTATGATTTTATTCCGACTTTTCCACTAAAAATCTACTCACGGACCCAAACTGCGCACACGTAACTTTTTATTTATTTTTTATTACCTGAATTCTCGACGATGCACGGCTACCACTGTGTCACAGAACCTGCGAAACTATTCTAAACTGACTGGGTGGAGGGGAGGGGGGTTTCAACTGGTGCGTCTGTACATAATCCGATGTGTAAATGTGGTGTACAAGTTCGCAGAGGATATTTTGAATATTCTTATCGGCTTTGAGCACTTTGTAAAATACGACAAATCGATGAATATAAGTATGTTCCACCACAATTCTGGTGAGCATCTAGCACTTTCAACCAAAATTGGTATACACTTAACTAATTTATAGTAACAGGAGAAAATTACCAAGTGGTTATCCCTAGACGAAAAACTCTCAGACTCTAAGACGAATCTAATAACCATTTTCCCTTTCCAAAGAAGGCAGGTGCCGAGAGGTGTGCATATTGCCGAACCATCAGTCGTGGTTGCGAAATACTGACACAAATTATTTACAGAACAATTTAAACACTGATAGAAAGTGATCCCGGTAGATGCTCAGTCCGGGTTTCGGAGAAATGTAGGAAGATGCAAGACAGTACAAGGCATTTGTAGATTTAGAAAAGAAAAACAGTAATTTCAAATGGGCTCTGAGCACTATGCGACTTAACTTCTGAGGTCATCAATCGCCTAGAACTTAGAACTAATTTAACCTAACTAACCTAAGGACATCACACACAGTAATTTCCTGTGTGTTACAAATGTCCTGTCATCTGATATAGTGCAGCAAACGTGAGGTGAAATTCGACAAACAAATGCAGATCTTTATGACGTTATAAGTTCATCACATTAATGGAGGGTGGGATCTAACATATAACACAGTAACCTTTGTGTATACACTTTGAAGCATTTATTTGACATGAGAAATTACAGAAAATTGACAAACAGTGAGCCACTGCCTTGTAATGCACATCACTTTTTTCTCTTGCATTGTGAATCTTTCTTCTCTCGAATGATATTCCAGCAATAATCTGCTAACATAGAAGGTACCCACTTCCCTTCATAGCGCCTTTCTATGGTAGAAATGTCTTTATTGAATCTTTCCCCATGTTCATCCGATACGTCACTACAACTCTCTGTGAAGTAGTCCAGATTAGAGTCCACCATATGTACCTTCAAAGACATATTGCACCCCAAATCCTGATATGCTTTGATCATATCCTTCACCACTGCTTTGTAGTTAGTAGCTCTTCTTCTTCCGAGGAAGTTTTCCGACACCATCTTGAAACAGTCGCATGCGGTTTTTTCTTTATCAGTTAAACATGCTTCAAAATTTGTATCTTTCTGCAGCTCCCTGATTTGTGGGCCCACAAATACACCTTCCTTTATTTTTGCAGCTGAAAGACGGGGGAATTTGGTAGATAGATATGCAAACCCACAGCCTGTTGGATCCATGGCCTTCACGAATTGTTTCATCAGGCCAAGTTTGATGTGAAGCGGTGGAAGTAGTATATATTCAGGAGCTACCAGACTTTCATGTTGTAAATTCTTTTCGCCAACTTTCCATCTTCGCCTAGGCCATTTATTTTTCGCGTAGTGAGAATTTCGGTCTCGACTATCCCACTCGCAAAGAAAACAGGCATACTTTGTGTAGCCTTGTTGCATTCCCAGTACCATAACAATTACCTTGAAATCTGCACATATTTTCCATTTGTGTTTATTGTATTTTAATGAATTTAGCATCCTTTGTACGGATTCGTAATTCTCTTTTGTCAAACTAGCGTAAGCTACTGGAACAGAGGGTATTTTATTTCCGTTATGGAGCAAAACACCCTTCAGACTTGTTTTCGATGCATCTATGAAAAGTCTCCACTCCTGTGAAATATAAGTGAAGTTCAGCACTTTCATCAGGCCAGCAACGTCACTGCAAAATTTCAGTGCTTCGTCAGTTGAAAAATAAGAAATAAAGGCATGTTCTCTGTGCCTGAACACACTGATTTTAGTACTTTGGTACAGTAGATTATACTCTTGTAATCTTGAGCAAAGCAGCTGCGTCTTTTGTTTACTTAGTCCTAAATCACGTACTAAATCATTTAAATCTGCCTGTGTTAACAAATGTGGCGATGACTCACTTGTGCAGTGATATAAAGAATCATCATCTGTGATTTCTTCAGTACTACTTACTTCACTGTCACTCGGAGTTTGACCTCGAGCTCTTGAAGGTACTGGAAGGTTGTCGGAATGCTGCACTGGCATTCTCGCTGAAGGAAGATCTGGGTAAACAATGTGCCTCTTCGACTTTTTGTTTGTAAAACCCTGAATTTTTGTTAGACAGAAATAACAATCAGTAACATGGTCCTTAGGCTCCCCCCACACCATGGGAACAGCAAACAACGCCACATTCTCTTTACCTTTCCACCACTGAATCAGTTTGCAGTAACATTTAGCACAACAGAAATGTGGTGCCCATTCTTTATCTTGGTCTCCTACCTCTACTCCAAAGTAATGTTTGTATGCTTTCTTTATGACTGAAGAAATTTTCTTCCTATTTCTGGCAAAAGTGAACTTCCCACAGATGTAGCAAAAGTTGTCCGGCTTATATCGACATCCACGACGACGTGGCATTTCTGCAAATTTAAAAATACCACTTTGGTAATACACCTGTATTAAATTAATAGTAGGGAACTAGAGGAACGCTGATGTGTAAAAACAAGCAGTCGTTTTACCTTCAGCACCAGGCTCAATCAGTTTACACACAGGAACTAAAAAATTCAACCGTGCTCGGAAATACGACAGACAGTTACTTGTCAGCCAAAACACCCACTCGTTAAGACTGACACAAATTGCGGCTAACACCACTGTTGTAAATTCGATGCACCTGCGCCTAGGAGGCGTGAAGCTTTGCTGCCGAGGCAGCGACCAGCTGTCGCCGTTCGAGTTAATGAGAAGTTTCAGGTGGTCTTAATGGCATAGGTGTGGCGGGGGATAACCTAATCATGTCTGATTCTTCCCACCTGCTGTTGCACAAGAAATTATCACGTTCTATCACTACTGGATGCGGCAACATACCCGTATTTCTCTATAACGTCTCTGTGTTTGCCATGAATTGTGAATATACATATATTACATAAAAAGTATCCCTGACAACTATATTTCGTTTACATATTTGAATTTCCCACGGTAAAATGGTCTAGAAGCACATACTTTAATATCAGAAATAGAACCCATGTCGAACAGTGTTATTTTGCTGCCTAGCTAGCAGAACTCCTTAACTTCATCTACTTCGTGATCATCAGTTATGATAAGTTTCTAGCAGTTCTCACTTAGGCTGCTTCTCATTTCATTCGTCTTTCTTCGATTTACTTTCAGTCCATATGCTGTACTCAATATACTGTTCATTCCATTCAAAGGGTCCAGTAATTCCTCACTTTCACTGAGGGTAGCAGTGTCTTGAGCGAGTCCTAAAGCTGATATCCTTTCACTTTAAATTTTTATCCCACTAATGAACCTCTCTTTCATTTTCTGTACGTCGACGGGTTACTTTTTTATTTTAATTTCGTATTGTGAAATAGAACGTAATGTAGCTGTAGTGTAAACACAAAGCTAGAATATATACTTGGTTTTAAAGCGGTAAATAAAATATACAAATTATAGAGTAAGATTTTTTCAGATTCATTGTAATTTAAACTGAAGACAAAACATGATTATATACAATAATTGTCACTGCATTTATACTGGTCACATCTCCAGGGTGACATGACATCGGGGCTGTCAGCAATCCATGAAACTATGAATTCGATGCTAATATCGGTCGTTTCCGACTAGTTTTACATGCGACCTCCTCTCCGGCCCCTCTCGCTATTCTCCTATTCCGTAGAGTGCGCTATCGCCACAGTCGAGTTTGTTGGAAATTACTCTAAGCGTTTAAGAGCTCTCCTTGCATGCTATTCTCTCCTACCAACAGCTACAGATCTTAAATTCCATCATACACAGTCATGTCATCACCAAACAACTTTCGTAGAGATTCTACGACCCCTGATAAAAGCGGAAACAGTGTCATCTTTAGATAATTTAAACATACGGCGAGTACGCTCACACATAGGATAAAAAACTAAAAAAAAATTCTGAAATATCTGTCCTTGTAGAAACTTCAGCTTTCATAAACACATGTTCGATATGCAATTAAATCACGAGGAGGGAAATTTTTTAAACTAGTAGCCAACAAACGTAATGCAGCGTCAATACGAGCAATAGCAACACTAAGCCAAGCTTCAGCAGTTTGAAATTCAACATCAGTCAACGCAAAATGATTACAGCTAGAACGAAAAACTGATGAAATATATAGCACATCAATAATCTTAGCAGTATCAACATTCATATTATAGTCAGTCTCTACATCTAACACAGTCTTGCTATTACACGTCAAGTAGTCAGCAACCCCGAATAAATATGGATTCGACACTAACCCTGATCGGTTTTTTTTTTTTTTTTTTACGTGTCAACCCTTCACATATCACACTTAAAGGTGTCAGGTGTGCTTTACCCAAGAAGTTTTTCCTTCCAGATAATAATGCGCGAATCAAATTTGGGTGAAATTTCTGCATGTATTCCAGAGTTCTGTTTTCATGTCACTGCCTTCCACCTTTGCCCTTGCCTCTACCCTATAAGAGTGCTGGTATCTTTTCAGGTATGAAGTCATAACTGGAACTGTTTCATTCATTCTAGATTTATGTCACCTCCTACCACGTTCATACTCGAGCACAACACTTCACTGTCGTTGGGACTGTCACTAACCGTCTCAGAAATCCCAAAACCTGTTGGTTCGACACGGCTAGTGCGCTTTCGACTACGTTTGTATATAACAAGTTCACACCCTCACACCACTCCAAAGGATGCTGTCTGTCCCATCGCAGCAGTACACTTTCCCAGATAGTAAGTCGAGTTCTTACCACTTGTCGCAAATATGACATCTGCAACCAGTCACTTCTAGATATTTGTTTATTTTCATAAATTAGTTTTTGAAACTTCTCAGACTCATCTTCAGATGGGGCCTGCAGAAGTTACATATTTTCGAAGTGTAATGTGCTGGCGTATGACAGTATGAATGATATTGGTGTTAATATCCACCTGAAAGCTTCCATTACCATTACCTATTGGCCATACAATTAATAAGTTTTCACTATAAACACTAATTAACAAAACTAATTCCCCACGACCCAGCATATGATGTATAACCGATGTATAATACAGAGAAGGAAATAAATTCTTCAGATGTGAGTGCTCACTGTTATCTGTATTTATATTCATTTAATATATACTCTTATGTCCTACAAAACCTAAAATGGATAAGCTTATAATTGTACTATGTTTGGTTGAAATGTTCCAGTCCTTATAACATAATACAAACATGTAACCACTTTATCCACACCTGCCGCCACAAATAAGTATGCTGGCGACATGGAACCCATTTGTTAATTGTCTCCTATTACTATACAACAGCAATATTTGCACCAAGTTTAGTTGAAATTGCTCATGGTTTTATATATGTATACATAAACGTAATAAACTCATACACTCCTGGAAATTGAAATAAGAACACCGTGAATTCATTGTCCCAGGAAGGGGAAACTTTATTGACACATTCCTGGGGTCAGATACATCACATGATCACACTGACAGAACCACAGGCACATAGACACAGGCAACAGAGCATGCACAATGTCGGCACTAGTACAGTGTATATCCACCTTTCGCAGCAATGCAGGCTACTATTCTCCCATGGAGACGATCGTAGAGATGCTGGATGTAGTCCTGTGGAACGGCTTGCCATGCCATTTCCACCTGTCGCCTCAGTTGGACCAGCGTTCGTGCTGGACGTGCAGACCGCGTGAGACGACGCTTCATCCAGTCCCAAACATGCTCAATGGGGGACAGATCCGGAGATCTTGCTGGCCAGGGTAGTTGACTTACACCTTCTAGAGCACGTTGGGTGGCACGGGATACATGCGGACGTGCATTGTCCTGTTGGAACAGCAAGTTCCCTTGCCGGTCTAGGAATGGTAGAACGATGGGTTCGATGACGGTTTGGATGTACCGTGCACTATTCAGTGTCCCCTCGACGATCACCAGTGGTGTACGGCCAGTGTAGGAGATCGCTCCCCACACCATGATGCCGGGTGTTGGCCCTGTGTGCCTCGGTCGTATGCAGTCCTGATTGTGGCACTCACCTGCACGGCGCCAAACACGCATACGACCATCATTGGCACCAAGGCAGAAGCGACTCTCATCGCTGAAGACGTCACGTCTCCATTCGTCCCTCCATTCACGCCTGTCGCGACACCACTGGAGGCGGGCTGCACGATGCTGGGGCGTGAGCGGAAGACGGCCTAACGGTGTGCGGGACCGTAGCCCAGCTTCATAGAGACGGTTGCGAATGGTCCTCGCCGATACCCCAGGAGCAACAGTGTCCCTAATTTGCTGGGAAGTGGCGGTGCGGTCCCCTACGGCACTGCGTAGGATCCTACGGTCGTGGCGTGCATCCGTGCGTCGCTGCGGTCCGGTCCCAGGTCGACGGGCACGTGCACCTGCCGCCGACCACTGGCGACAACGTCGATGTACTGTGGAGACCTCACGCCCCACGTGTTGAGCAATTCGGCGGTACGTCCACCCGGCCTCCCGCATGCCCACTATACGCCCTCGCTCAAAGTCCGTCAACTGCACATACGGTTCACGTCCACGCTGTCGCGGCATGCTACCAGTGTTAAAGACTGCGATGGAGCTCCGTATGCCACGGCAAACTGGCTGACACTGACGGCGGCGGTGCACAACTGCTGCGCAGCTAGCGCCATTCGACGGCCGACACCGCGGTTCATGGTGTGTCCGCTGTGCCGTGCGTGTGATCATTGCTTGTACAGCCCTCTCGCAGTGTACGGAGCAAGTATGGTGGGTCTGACACACCGGTGTCAATGTGTTCTTTTTTCCATTTCCAGGAGTGTATTTCACGAAATTCTCCGGACGTCAGACCTCCCCCCCCCCCCCCCCCCCTCCGGACACTTCAGAACAATTTCGCAGTTACCGTAACACTAGATGAAGCGTCTGTGCTTTAGGAAAACGTTCTGCGTATTGTCTTGCGTGACCTCAGAAAATAATCCAAAGATTTGAATCCGTTAGGAGCGACATCATCCATTGTATGTAGAACAATGCGAACAAAATGTGGCCGGCCGTGGTGGCCGAGAGGTTCTAGACGCTACAGTCTGGAAACGCGCGACCGCTGCGATCGCTGGTTCGAATCCTGCCACGGGCATGGATGCGTTTGATGTCCTTAGGTTAGTAAGGCTTCAGTAGTTCTAAGTTCTAGGGGACTGATGACCTCAGAAGTTAAGTCCCATAGTGCTCAGAGCCATTTGAACCATTTTGAACAAAATGTTATAGTGCCTCTTACTGCGTCATGCATAAACTATATGCTTGCTTTTGCCTGCCGTGAGACGTTCTGTAGCGAATCAGGAGCAGTGTTCTCAATAAAATTCTTTTACACAAAACGTACGGTACGTGCTGCGAGCAGTTGTATTACCCACGTCATATTAGTCTTCAAACGTCTTCTATGCTGCTTCAAGTGACATGTGGTTGTAGCAAAGTATATATCGAGGAAACTGGATGAACAATAAAAGGAATTGTTAAAGAGCACGAACGTCGTACACGTTGAAGGTTAAATTTAAAAACAATGACAACGAAGTACCTACAAGAATGTGACAAAATTATGGATTTTAAGAACTTACGAGTGCCAACCAGATAAAGTGATATTTATAGAAGAAATGTCCATGAAGCAGTTGCAATATCAAGAACAGGTAAAGTTTTATAGAGGCGGTGGCTATGTAACACCAATATTGATTGTAAGTAATTTATACAGTAAAGAAATGTCGTGTGACTAGGGCCTCCCATCAGGTAGACCGTTCGCCGGCTGCAAGTCTTTCACTTTGATGTCACTTCGGCGACTTGCGCGTCAATGGGGATGAAATGATGATGATTAGGACATCACAACACCCAGTCCCAGAGCGGAGAAAATCTCTGACCCAGCCGGGAACCGAACTCGGGCGCTTAGGATTGACATTCTGTCGCGCTGGCCACTCAGTTAGCGGGGGCGGACGTTTATACGATGTAATTATGTGTATGTGGGCCGGCCGCTGTGACCGAGCGGTTCTAGGCACTTCAGTCCGGAACCACGCGGCTGCTACGGTCGCAGGTTCGAATCCGGCCTCGGGCATGTATGTGTGTGATGTCCTTAGCTTAGTTAGGTTCAAGTAGTTCTAAGTCTAAGGGACTGATGATCTCAGATGTTAAGTCCCATAGTGTTTAGAGCCATATGTGTATGTGACTATGAAGTGATTGTTCTTCACTAGTTAAGATCTTTGAATTGTCAGAGGGAATTTGAAGTTTGTAATGTACTTATTGTAATAAACTTAATAATGTTTAAAAGTAATGAAACTTCACGAAATATTAATGTTAAGAAAGAGAAATGTGTATGTAAAGAACTTGTTCATGCTTAGGGATCTTGTATTGTACAGGGTTATTACAAATGATTGAAGCGATTTCACAGCTCTACAATAACTTTATTATTTGAGATATTTTCACAATGCTTTGCACACACATACAAAAACTCAAAAAGTTTTTTTAGGCATTCACAAATGTTCGCTATGTGCCCCTTTAGTGATTCGGCAGACATCAAGCCGATAATCAAGTTCCTCCCACACTCGGCGCAGCATGTCCCCATCAATGAGTTCGAAAGCATCGTTGATGCGAGCTCGCAGTTCTGGCACGTTTCTTGGTAGAGGAGGTTTAAACACTGAATCTTTCACATAACCCCACAGAAAGAAATCGCATGGGGTTAAGTCGGGAGAGCGTGGAGGCCATGACACGAATTGCTGATCATGATCTCCACCACGACCGATCCATCGGTTTTCCAATCTCCTGTTTAAGAAATGCCTAACATCATGATGGAAGTGCGGTGGAGCACCATCCTGTTGAAAGATGAAGTCGGCGCTGTCGGTCTCCAGTTGCGGCATGAGCCAATTTTCCAGCATGTCCATATACACGTGTCCTGTACCGTTTTTTTCGCAGATGAAAAAGGGGCCGTAAACTTTAAACCGTGAGATTGCACAAAACACGTTAACTTTTGGTGAATTGCGAATTTGCTGCATGAATGCGCGAGGATTCTCTACCGCCCAGATTCGCACATTGTGTCTGTTCACTTCACCATTAAGAAAAAATGTTGCTTCATCACTGAAAACAACTTTCGCACTGAACGCATCCTCTTCCATGAGCTGTTGCAACCACGCCGAAAATTCAAAGCGTTTGACTTTGTCATCGGGTGTCAGGGCTTGTAGCAATTGCAAACGGTAAGGCTTCTGCTTTAGCCTTTTACGTAAGATTTTCCAAACCGACGGCTGTGGTACGTTTAGCTCCCTGCTTGCTTTATTCGTCGACTTCCGCGGGCTACGCGTGAAACTTGCCCGCACGCGTTCAACCGTTTCTTCGCTCACTGCAGGCCGACCCGTTGATTGCTCCTTATAGAGGCATCCAGAAGCTTTAAACTGCGCATACCATCGCCGAATGGAGTTAGCAGTTGGTGGATCTTTGTTGAACTTCGTCCTGAAATGTCGTTGCACTGTTATAACTGACTGATGTGAGTGCATTTCAAGCACATACGCTTTCTCGGCTCCTGTCGCCATTTTGTATCACTGCGCTCTCGAGCGCTCTGGCGTCAGAAACCTGAAGTGCGGCTTCAGCCGAGCAAAACTTCATGAGTTTTTCTACGTATCTGTAGTGTGTCGTGACCATATGACAATGAATGGAGCTACAGTGAATTTATGAAATCGCTTCAATCATTTGTAATAGCCCTGTATAGTAAAAAAGGTGTAGGGAACCCCCTCCGCTACGGAAGTTGCCTGGCGCGCGCCACAAGCTGGTCGCTGTGGTCGCTAGGCGCTTCAGTCCGGAACCGCGCTGCTACTACGGTCGCAGGTTCGAATCCTGCCTCGGACATGGGTGTGTGTGATGTCCTTAGGTTAAGTTAGGTTTAAGTAGTTCTAAGTCTAGGGGCCTGATGACCTCAGAATGACCTCAGATGTTAAGTCCTATAGTGCTTACAGCTATGTGAACCATGTGTGTGTTCGCGCCAGAAGGTGGATTTGGCGGTCGATCTGGGCGGCTACAGGGGAACACACTACGCAGTCAGTGGGTAGCCGTTGTACGGTTAACATCGAGGGTGCCAAGTGAGGCATTTGAAAGCCAATTTGTATTGAAATTGTCTCAGATGTGATTTCAGCTGTCGTATGGTGCTCTTGTTATTATGGAATGGCTCTAAAACGAGGATAATACGTCCCAGGAAGAATTTATAAAGAGCATTCAACAGCAAGAGTGTGAGACCAGATAGCCGCCACGTGCTTACCACCACTATTGCGCCACTGCTCCGCCTGCTTCAGGAACTCAGATATGTATCATAGTCTGGACCAGTATGTTTGTGTGAGGGGTTTTCAATAGTAATCCCAGTGATGTAAACATGTGTGTGAACCTTAAAATTTTCCTGATCATGAAACCAATGTAGGGTTCCATCCTAAACGTACAGAAGACCGACTGTCCTGTTTCTGAATAACTATTGATTTGTGTCTGCATTAAATGTGCCAAAGTTCAGTGCCAAAGTGTATAAATGTCCTGGGAGCCATCCACGACACATGCACATACGCAGACACACAGAAAACAGAGCAGACGCTCTGCAAATGTAGGATATGTGGGGTGGAGGCGACTGCATACAATCGAATTCAGTACTGCGCTATGCCTCCAGATCAGTGTATTTACGCTAGGTGTCGGCAGCTGTACTTCATTTACAAGCGATTTTAGAACACGGAACGAGAGGTTATGTCATGATCGCATGGGTAGAACTGACATAAACAAATCGATAGAATTGCGGTAAGTACGTATAAATTGAGGGAATATACACCGAAATGCGGATAAGTTCAGGAAGTACTTGCGTGTCTTCTGGTTGGCGCAGAACAGTTTATACACGGGAACAAATATGCGACAGCAAGAGGAATTCGAGAAAACGTCGACATGGAAGCGAAGGGAACTAGGGAAACAGTCACATTTTGTCCGTCAAGGCAGCATTCTGCTGGATGTCTATTGAGGTAACAGTGATACATGCGAGTTGACTACTGTATTTGACGCTTTTCAGGAAGTCAGAGAGCCATCTGCCTCTAAACGTACTTGCATCTGCGTTGAAGGATGACATAGAGTGGATGGAGTGGTCAGTTGAGATGGAGTTGTAACGAGGTACGATTTAATGGTAGACTGATGATGCATTCTAGAGAGGGAGAAAGAGAGAGAGAGAGAGAGAGAGAGAGAGAGAGAGAGAGAGAGAGAGAGAGAGAGAGAGAGAGAGGGAGGGAGAGGGAGAGGGAGAACTTGCTGCAGGTCATTTGACTATTTTTTCCTGATGTTCTGTCAGGATGTGTCAGTTGTGTGACAGATGGTGGGCCCACTCGTGCAACTGCACGAATAATAAATTGTCAATCACTAAGTCATTGTTTATTGGGCCTCCAAAATGCGTGGCTGCACTATAGTCTAGGGATAAACTAACGTATTTGTCTTATTAATCCTAAAAAAAGTTATTCACAAGTTGAAATAAGTGTAGGCTGAAAGTGCAGGCAGAAATGAAAATGATGTTCATTACTCACAGCGTTTTAAACCTTAAGATAAATGAGTTTTTTGTATTAAAGTAATACTTTTCATAGTTAATAATCGCTCATCACTGAAACAATCATTATCCGAGCGAAGGCTTAAAAGGAACGAAACAGTATCTCGCACCTGCTTTTACTTTTAAAAAGATACGGAAAATAATCAGATTTCAAAGTTTAAAGTTAACTTTCCACAACTGCAAATTAATATGAAATTCCGACTGCAGAACTCGTAAATATAACTAAATTCTGACTAGATATTTCTCAAAAATAACTGCGGTAAAGTTTTAAAGTTTAGACTACATAGCGTAATGCGAAATATTCGAAGTCCACAAGTTGAAAATATTTCAGTGTTCCCAGTATCGATACATGCGAATATCACAAGTCAACGACTCAATACCTAGAAATATTACGACTCACTCGAAACGCGACCTACTGTTGCTCATACGTACTATCTGTTCCAGATGTGAAACCAGAATGCTCCACGAACCACACGTAGTGTCCCCGAGACAAAAAGCCTTGCGCAAACGTGGCCACCACTATTTAAATCCTTGCGTTGACGTGAGTCAAATGCACACATGCGACTTCTGAAACATACACAAAAACTATGTATTTAATGTTGCGTACATGTATCATACATGAATTTGAATGTAACTTTCCTCAGTTTTCTTGTGCTGTTCTTAGATTTCCTCTTACTGAAGTAGTTTGTTCATAAATAATGATTTTGTCCAGGTAAACACTACTTTGCATTGTCCTGACGCTAATAAACCTAATAAACATATACAATTACAAGTAAGTACAGTAAGTACATTCATACATTCATATCTACATCTGCTTAGTAACGCTGCAGCTACTTCCAGAGTTTTATACCTTATTTATGTGTAAATTCAGGTTTTTATGCGCGGAATGTACATTCCGTCCTGTAATTCCAAATAGTAAGGTTTATAACAAATGTTGCATGATGATTCGATAGTGCACATTGAGACCTACCCGTAAACGCTTCGTTTGTAAAAATGTCTTAAGGAGTTATCGAAATATTCATTTTCAAAGTACATTACATACTAAAACAATTAAAATAAAATAAAAACTACTCTTCGTGCCGAGGACTTTATCCTTGCACTCGTCTTAATTTTGTGTTGCTGGCTAGTCGAGTTTAGTTTTTATTGGATTTTGTCTTATTTTATGTCTGTTCTGGACACCGAAATTGGACATGGAGGCTACCTGACCTGCAATCAAAAATTCATTTATCGTTACGGACGGCTCAGGCAAAAATAACAGCTGAAATCGGAAAGCGGTCACGTGACGTTCCTCCATTCGGATGAAATTGGAAATTGGTCACGTGATGCCCCTCGCTCGTTGTGATACGCGAGCTTTGGCTTGACTTATAGATTTACGAAAGCGTTGTTAAGCATTCGACGGCTGCTAAATATTTGTGACAAGCAAGATTATAAATCTGACTGCTGCTCCTTTCATTCGCAGCAATTTAAGCTGTTCCCTTAAGTTCCTGCCTGTCCATACCGTCGGAAATCATGACATTTTCGGAAATAGCCGGATATCTGTGACAGGCAAGAATGTTTGTGTCATTTAAGCTGTGCTCTTTGATTCTGGCTAACTACGGCCTCGCAAATCACGACACTCTCGGAGAAAACGGTGAGATATTTGTAATAGGAACGTATATAGATACGTTATTATTGGTTCTTTCACTCGAAGCAGTGTTATCTTTCGTTTTTTAATCAGACTGAAGTCACGAAATGAGAGAAATTCTTTATTGAGAAAGCACGCTCTTATATACAAGGTGAAAATTAATAAAACCGACAAACTGCAGGGACAGATTCCTGACTAAAAATGGAGGAAAAAAGGTCCAATGAACGTGTGTCCGGAACAGGACGGTGTGTGTGAAAAGACAAGAAGTCGTCCCCGGAACACACTACAGAGCAGCATTGCACCCACGTCACAACAGATGTTCAAAGTGGCCTCCATGGGATTGCAGGTGATAGGGATGGTAGCGCTTGTCACTCATGATATACATAACTGTACTTTGGCTTACGTAATGTTGGCGGGCCACTTGCCTGGAGCTCCTAGAAAGGGTTCGCCTGTAGAACCGGGTTCTCCAAATCTGGTGAACGCACAGTCCGCCGTCTCCCTGCGCGTTCGTCTATGATCACACAAATCGTCAAAAAGGGCTTCAAATATTGTGAGATGTGGTTGGTGTCTGTTACTGTAGTTGTTTTGGTATAGCCGTGCTGCCTCTCGGCTGTTTGCATCTGCTTGGCCGTACACAAACACCATTTCGGCTTGTTCCCGACATGAATAACGAACCATTCTGCTGCTTACAGTATGCTGCATCAGTCTCACAATCTGAAACACACACACACACACACACACACACACGCACGCACACAAGAAGCACACGACGCGTGGTCAGAGGAACTTTTATTCGTCAGCGTCATCCACCGTGGCAACTATGTTTCCGCACGCATCTTCATAGGACCTGTTTTCCTCCATTTCTAGCGTGGTATCCGTCCCTGAGATTTGTCGATTTTGTTAATGTTCACTTTGTATAAATAACATCGAATTTTGCAGAATATACCTCTGTTACATAAATAAGAAGGTCCCAGAGTGTGTTACAAACGCGAGGTTGAAAACAGTAAATAAAATAAAATAGCATGTTGTAGGACGCGAATCTGCATCCCTCAGTTGTAAAACCTTCACCTGTGTAAGCGCATGATCACAGCGATAGTCCATAGGACATTTACAGCGAAATGACTTTAACTGACATTTAATTATAAAAAACCGACGTAGAGTGAAACGTTTGTGCGAAATCTTCACTGCGCCGTTGCCTTGAACCGGGATATTGTCACAGCACGAAATTATACCCGCCACCCCCCCCCCCCCCATCCCAAATACTATGGATCTTACATTTCGTCCCATACGTAGCGATCAAGGGGCGTCATTGACCCGAACGCCAGACGCACGCCGTGATACTTCCAAAGCAGTTCTGTTGGCTCTCGCTACCCTGAAATGCTACTGTTTTATTGTTTTTGTTTTTTTTTGTTTCGGACAGCGTTGTCCCTAACGTTAAGTTAAAATTCTCATAATCAGGGCGTCTACCAATCTGCGCTTCAAAGGATGCCGCGATCCATCGATGACAGCGTGGAACTTGTGCGACTCATCCCGGCCTGCACGCCCTCTTGGCTGTCAAAACCACTCGCCTGACTCGACCGCGCTAGCTACTAATATCAGAACACCATGCGTGCTCACGGCCGCGTCTGTTCTTAAAGTTTCTCATAAGTATTTCCAGGATGTACTGACTCAGAAGGAACATCTGCCTCATTTGACCGCAAGATTTCCAAAGTTCTGTCAAACTCCCATTCTGATACTCGATCCCCTATGTCCGCCAAATCCGCACCCGTTTTATCTTTTTCAGGTTTATCACTCTGCTTCACTTCATAGAGGTGCCCCATATTCTCTTTTCACCGATCCGCTCCCTCCTTTGCGGTTAGCTGGTGTGTAACTTTTTGCATTCTTAATGGTGATGCGTATGCTTCTAAATACTCCGAAAGTTACTTGGCTCTTCTGTGTTCTGAATCTGTCCTTGCGACAGTTATTTCTTTCTCTATTTCTTCACATTTTCCATGTGGCGGTTTCACTTTAGCTTCGCTGCACATCCTACTGATTTTGTTTCTATGTGACTTCTGTAGCATTCCTATCCTTTTCTGAACATTTTTGTGACATTTAAAAATTATTCGTAGTTAACTTTTTTATACCAATATTTGTTTTTCTACCTTTTGTGATTGCTGTTTCACAGAGGAAGATTGCACTGTAGTTCCTTCTCTAGATTGTCGCACAGATGACAAAATGGTAGATATCGAAATAGACGACAGAGGGATAGAGAAACAATTAAAATCGCTCAAAAGAGGAAAGGCCGCTGGACCTGATGGGATACCAGTTCGATTTTACACAGAGTACGCGAAGGAACTTGCCCCTCTTCTTGCAGCGGTGTACCGTAGGTCTCTAGAAGAGCGTAGCGTTCCAAAGGATTGGAAAAGGGCACAGGTCATCCCCGTTTTCAAGAAGGGACGTCGAACAGATGCGCAGAACTATAGACCTGTATCTCTAACGTCGATCAGTTGTAGGTATTTTGGAACACGTACACTCCTGAAAATTGAAATAAGAACACCGTGAATTCATTGTCCCAGGAAGGGGAAACTTTATTGACACATTCCTGGGGTCAGATACATCACATGATCACACTGACAGAACCACAGGCACATAGACACAGGCAACAGAGCATGCACAATGTCGGCACTAGTACAGTGTATATCCACCTTTCGCAGCAATGCAGGCTGCTATTCTCCCATGGAGACGATCGTAGAGATGCTGGATGTAGTCCTGTGGAACGGCTTGCCATGCCATTTCCACCTGGCGCCTCAGTTGGACCAGCGTTCGTGCTGGACGTGCAGACCGCGTGAGACGACGCTTCATCCAGTCCCAAACATGCTCAATGGGGGACAGATCCGGAGATCTTGCTGGCCAGGGTAGTTGACTTACACCTTCTAGAGCACGTTGGGTGGCACGGGATACATGCGGACGTGCATTGTCCTGTTGGAACAGCAAGTTCCCTTGCCGGTCTAGGAATGGTAAAACGATGGGTTCGATGACGGTTTGGATGTACCGTGCACTATTCAGTGTCCCCTCGACGATCACCAGTGGTGTACGGCCAGTGTAGGAGATCGCTCCCCACACCATGATGCCGGGTGTTGGTCCTGTGTGCCTCGGTCGTATGCAGTCCTGATTGTGGCGCTCACCTGCACGGCGCCAAACACGCATACGACCATCATTGGCACCAAGGCAGAAGCGACTCTCATCGCTGAAGACGACACGTCTCCATTCGTCCCTCCATTCACGCCTGTCGCGACACCACTGGAGGCGGGCTGCACGATGTTGGGGCGTGAGCGGAAGACGGCCTAACGGTGTGTGGGACCGTAGCCCAGCTTCATGGAGACGGTTGCGAATGGTCCTCGCCGATACCCCAGGAGCAACAGTGTCCCTAATTTGCTGGGAAGTGGCGGTGCGGTCCCCTACGGCACTGCGTAGGATCCTACGGTCTTGGCGTGCATCCGTGCGTCGCTGCGGTCCGGTCCCAGGTCGACGGGCACGTGCACCTTCCGCCGACCACTGGCGACAACATCGATGTACTGTGGAGACCTCACGCCCCACGTGTTGAGCAATTCGGCAGTACGTCCACCCGGCCTCCCGCATGCCCACTATACGCCCTCGCTCAAAGTCCGTCAACTGCACATACGGTTCACGTCCACGCTGTCGCGGCATGCTACCAGTGTTAAAGACTGCTATGGAGCTCCGTATGCCACGGCAAACTGGCTGACACTGACGGCGGCGGTGCACAAATGCTGCGCAGCTAGCGCCATTCGACGGCCAACACCGCGGTTCCTGGTGTGTCCGCTGTGCCGTGCGTGTGATCATTGCTTGTACAGCCCTCTCGCAGTGTCCGGAGCAAGTATGGTGGGTCTGACACACCGGTGTCAATGTGTTCTTTTTTCCATTTCCAGGAGTGTATTATGTTCAAGTATAATGACTTTTCTGGAGACCAGAAATCTACTCTGTAGGAATCAGTATGGATTTCGAAAAAGACTGTCGTGTGAAACCCAGCTCGCCCTATTCGTCCACGAGACTCAGACGGCCATAGACACGGGTTCACAGGTAGATGCCGTGTTTCTTGACTTCCGCAAGGCGTTCGATACAGTTCCCCACAGTCGTTTAATGAACAAAGTAAGAGCATATGGACTATCAGACCAATTGTGTGATTGGCTTGAAGAGTTCCTAGATAACAGAACGCAGCATGTCATTCTCAATGGAGAGAAGTCTTCCGAAGTAAGAGTGATTTCAGGTGTGCCGCAAGGGAGTGTCGTAGGACCGTTGCTATTCACAATATACAAAAATGACCTTGTGGATGACATCGGAAGTTCACTGAGGCTTTTTGCGGATGATGCTGTGGTATATCGAGAGGTTGTAACAATGGAAAATTGTATCGAAATGCAGAAGGATCTGCAACGAATTGACGCATGGTGCAGGGAATGGCAATTGAATCTCAATGTAGACAAGTGTAATGTGGTGCGAATACATAGAAAGAAAGATCCTTTATCATTTAGCTACAGTATAGCAGGTCAGCAACTGGAAGCAGGTAATTCCATAAATTATCTGGTAGTAGGCGCTAGGAGTGATATAAAATGGAATGATCACATAAAGTTGATCGTCGATAAAGCAGATGCCAGACTGGGATTCATTGGAAGAATCCTAAGGAAATGCGATCCGAAAACAAAGGAAGTAGGTTACAGTACACTTGTTCGCCCACTGCTTGAATATTGCTCACCAGTGTGGGATCCGTACCAGATAGGGTTGACAGAAGAGATAGAGAAGATCCAACGGAGAGCAGCGCGCTTCGTTACAGGATCATTTAGTAATTGCGAAAGCCTTACGGAGATGATAGATAAACTCCAGTGCAAGACTCTGCAGGAGAGACGCTCAGTAGCTCGGTACTGGCTTTTGTTGAAGTTTCGAGCACATACCTTCAAGCAATATATTGCTCCCCCCTACGTATATCTCGCGAAGAGACCATGAGGATAAAATCAGAGAGATTAGAGCCCACAGCAAGGCATACCGACAATCTTTCTTTCCACGAACAATACCAGACTGGAATAGAAGGGAGAACCAATAGAGGTACTCAAGGTACCCTCTGCCACACACCGTCAAGTGGCTTGCGTAGTATGGATGTAGATGTAGATGCCTTTTTTAGAAATGTCCATTCGTTCTCAACTGAACTATTTCCTGTGGTGCTGAATCTCGCAGTACCTACACTCTCAGTGAACTTCGAATGATTCTTGATTACGCACTTCCTCGTAAGTTTATTTTTCATCAGGCTTCTTTTCATTGTTGTTAAAATTTGATCTGAGTCTACCCCTGCTTTTGCTTGTACCTTAGCGGATATTAACCGTTAAAATCTCGAACATTCGGCAGATGACTCGGTAGACTGTCATGGAATGTTATATGATAAAAATACCCAGTAAAGGCGGCACGAGATCAAACCTGTGGCTGGTTTGATGAAGCTTGCCACGACTTGCTCTCCTGTGCCAATCTCTTCACCTCAGTGTAGCACTTGCACTCTACGTCATCAATTATTTGTTGGATATATTCCAGTCTCTGCCTTCCCCGATAGTTTCTACCCGCTGCACTTCCCTCTAGTAACATGGAAGCCATTCCTTGAAGTCTTAACGTATGTCCCATAATCTTGTCCCTTCTTCGTGTCGAGATTTTCCACACGTTTCCCACCCTAACGATTCTGCGGAGAACCTCATTTCTCATCTTATCATTCCATCTGATTTTCAACCATCTTTCTATAGCACCACAAGCCAAATACTTCTATTCTCATCTTTGCCGGTTTCTCCAAAGTCCGTGATTCACTACCATACAATGCTGTGCTCCAGACGTATATTGTGAAAAATTACTTCCTCAAGATAAAACCTACATTCGATAGTGGTAGACTTCTTTTCACCACGAATGCCCTCTTTGCCTGTGCTAGTCTGCTTTTTATGTCCTCCTTGCTTTGTCCAATAATGTGTTATTCTGCTTACAAGGGAACAGAATTTGTTCACTTCGCTTATTTGTGGTCTCCAATTTTAATTTTAAGTTCATCGCTAACCTCATTTCTGCTACTCCTTATTAGTTATGTCATTCTTCAGTTTACTCTCAGTCCAAGTTCCATACTATTCTATTCGACAGGTCCTGTAATCATTCTTCGCTTTCATCGAGGACAGTAATATCATCAGCAAATCTTATACTTGATATGCTTCACCCTGAATTTTAATCCCACTCCTGACCTGCTTCTTATTTCAGTCATTGTTTCTTCGATGTACAGGTTGAACAGTAGGGGAGAAAGATTGCATCTCTGTCTTATATCCTTCTGACTCCGAATACTTCATTCTTGGTCCTTCATTCTTATTGTTCATTGTGTTACACGTCTTTCCCTGTAGTTTTCACTAGTTTCTCGGAAAATTTCCAACATATTGCGCTATTTTGCATTGTCGAACACTTTATCTAGGTCGATAAATTCTATTAAGGTGCCTTGATTTCGTCTTTCTGCCATTATAAAGCGCAACGTCCGTAGTGGCTCTCTTGTGCCTTTACCTTTCCTAAAGCCAGACTGGTCGTCGATTAACAGGTCCTCTATTTTATTTTCCATTCTTCTGTATACTATTCTTGTCAGTAACTAGGATACGTGAGCTGTTAAGCTGGTAGTGCGATAATACTCACATTTACGTGCCCTTGCTATTTATGGAACTGCGTGGTTGATATTATTCCAAAAGTCTGATCGGACGTCATCAGTTTCATAGATTCTACTCACCATCTTGAATAATCATTTGGTTGCCGTTTCCCCCGGTGATCTTAGAAACTGCAAAGGAATGACATGTATCCCTTTTGCCTTATTTGATCTCAGTTCTTCCAAATCTCTATCAAACTGACTCTAATACTGTATCCCTTGTGCCTTCCATTTCTTCTTCTATCACGTAACAGACAGTTACATCCACATATCCGCACTCTACATTTAACAGCGAAGTTGAGTTCTGCTCTGTATATGTTGAAATCTTTACTTTTAATTTCACCAAAGGTTGTTTTGACTTTTCCATACGTATGATGAATCTGCACTACGATTTCTCCTTATTTTTCCTGCAGCCGTTTCGCGTCAGCTTCACTATTTATTACATTCTGGCCTCAGTTTCCCTGCTTGTTAGACTTTTAAATGACATACATTGCTGTACTCTTTTGTAATTCTTAACGTTTCTGTGCTTACTTCTTACGTCGATAAATTGAGTATTTCTTCTGTTGCCCAGTTTTCCTCTCAGTCACGCTTCTCGCACCTATATTCGTCTGTTCAGTTTCTATTATTGCATTTTTAGGGGTGTCTGTTCCTCTTCAACTAAATTTTCTGCTATAGTATGCTTCATCGCTGCCTCACACAACTTTAATTGAACATCATGATTCCTCATTACACCAGAATCCCACATCCTTCCACTATTTCCACATTGATTATTCCTGCCGATTCTCTTAAATCTCAGCATACTTGTCCTCATTAGTTAACTGTTGTCTGAGACTGTATCTGCTCCTGGATACACCTTACAATGTTGTTTTCTTATTGTCTTCAGACCCCTCCACTCTGCCCTCCAATACTAAATTGGTGATCTCTTGATGCCTCAGAACATGTCCTACCAATCGATCCCTTCTTTTAGTCAAGTTGTGCCACAAACTCCTCTTCTCCCCAATTCTATTCAATACCTCCTCATTAGTTATGTGATCTACCCATCTAATCTTCAGCATTCTTCTGTAACACCACATTTCGAAAGCTTCTATTCTCTTCTTGTCTAAACTATTTATCGTCCATGTTTCACTTCCATACATGGTTACACTCCATACAAATACTTTCAGAAACGACTTCCTCAGAAACGCTTTCTTTGTCATTGGCAGTCTACATTTTATATCCTCTCTACTTCGACCATCATCAGTTATTATGCTCCCCAAATAGCAAAACTCATTTACTACTTCAAGCGTCTCATTTCCTAATCTAATTCCCGCAGAATCACCCGATTTAATTCGACTACATTCCATGATCCTCGTTTTGGTTTTGTTGGTGTTCATCTTATATCCTCCTTTCAAGACACTGTCCATTCCGTTCAGCTGCTCTTCCAGGTCCTTTGCTGTCTCTGACAGAATTACAATGTCAATGGCGAACCTCAATGTTTGTATTTCTTCTCCAGGGATTTTAATACCTACTCCGAATTTTTCTTCTGTTTTCTTTACTGTTGCTCAATATACAGGTTGAATAACATCGGGGATAGGCTACAACCCTGCCTCACTCCCTTCCCAAACACCGCTTCCATTTCATATCCCTCGACTCTTATAACTGCCATCTGGTTTCTGTATAAATTTTAAATAGCCTTTCGCTCCCTGTATTTTACCCCTGCCACCTTCAGAATTTGAAAGAGAGTATTCCAGTCAACATTGTCAAAAGCTTTCTCTAAGGCTACAAATGCTAGAAACGTAGGTTGCCTTTCCTTAATCTATTTTCTAATATAAGTCGTAGGGTCAGTATTGCCTCACTTGCTCCAACATTTCTACGGAATCCAAACTGATCTTCCCCGAGGTCAGCTTCTATCAGTTTTTCACCTTACAATATAATATCTGATTTCGGAATCTCTGCCTATGATGCAATCCCCTTGGAGTGTTTCTGTGATTCCAAGCCTTTTCCAAGTATACCTTCCCCTCATGAGAATTTTGAACAGTGCTTTCGCTACTCTAAACTGAAGTTTACTGCAGAATTCTATTAGCCTTTTTCCTGTCTCATTCCTGCTACCAAGCCCATGTTATCCCACAACTATGTCTTCTACTCCTCCACCTAACACAGCGTTCCAGTAACCCTTAACTGTAACATTAGCATCTCCATTTACATGCCCAGTTACCCGTTCAATGCCTTCATATACTCCACTTCGTCGTCTACTGCTTGTGACGTCTGTAAACTACTGTTGTTAGTGCAGGTTTGCTAACTCTGTCTCTGACTTTCCTTCCTATTTATAACGTATTCAACTCTCGCTATGCCATCCTCTACTGCTGTTGATATTACCGAATATTCCTCTGTCCATGAAGCTCGATTCTGGAAGAAATGGAAAAAAACTTATCAACCCCTGCCGTAACCAGTCCATCGAGCTCAGTCGTTTTCCGGCTCAAATTAATTAAATGTGGAAATAGACGGAAGGCAGAATGTGCTGAACGTGGTATATAACGTAAATATTCCAACTGTTCTTACTTCACATATTTCAATTGTCTATTACCGAAGCACCATTTAAAATGACAAGCTACCACAGTGTCCCGTAATCTATTTCTTGTTCTTCTCTTTTTAATTCTGAATATATTACAGAATACACCAGAAAGATTCGGTTCAGGCTTTCCTATGCCGCAGTACTTGCAGATACGTGGAAAGCGCTTACACACACACACACACACTTCCCACGCGAAGT
The DNA here is from genome assembly GCF_021461395.2 of Schistocerca americana. Taxonomy (NCBI): domain Eukaryota; kingdom Metazoa; phylum Arthropoda; class Insecta; order Orthoptera; family Acrididae; genus Schistocerca; species Schistocerca americana. The sequence goes on along the minus strand of NC_060121.1, from coordinate 405,878,926 downwards.
GACGTTTCCTCACCGCATCCTACATCTTACAGCGCGGCATCTGGTGACTGCGGCAGCAACGAGAACTAGGAGCATCGATAAAGTTAAATCTGTTACTCCCAGGCTGCAGCACATGTCTGATCTCGCGCGCGCTCTGCCGCTCCGACGAACAACTGAAATAGATTTCACTACGCAGGTTTTGGCTCCGCTCTGCTGTTGTCTCGACACACAGCGCGCTCTTCACGGATCCTAGCAACACTACTGCCAAGTGTGGAGGACATTGCGAAACACTATAATTACCGCAACAAAAAAAAAAAAATCTATAAAGCTCATATAAAGCCGAAGATAGGTTTGAACACCACGGTCCTGTTGGAGGTGGTACGCCGTTATCTTTTTGAACTGAGTTTAACGAGCCATTTATAGCTTAGAGTGGACTCCCACCATTCTCATCGCAGCCGTACGACAAGCGATAAAATAATTTTTCTATATCCCAGTTGCAATCAAAAACTCATTTCAAGAGTAAGTTTGACCTACTATTGTTGTAGGTTCAGCAAAATGGAAAGTAAAAGGAAGTGTAGTGGTCACACCCGTTTAGGGTTGTCACGTCCAAAAACAGAAAATCTGTTCTCGGCTTTGTATTTCATTGTCCTGAAAGCCGGACTGTCTGAAGTAGAATTGATTGGGTATTTTCAATAGTTTATTAATAATCAATTACAGTTCTCTTTTGCGAGATCAGTCTTAAATGAGTTTAAACAAAAAATATCAGTAAACAGCCAATATAATTTGGCAATTAGGATAACAACTAACTGCTCAGTCTTTTTAATTTTTGTCGTCTTCTCAAGATAATTTTGTGTCATAGTAAAGAAGTAGTTCACCGTTAAATAAAATAAACAATTATGTTTTCTTCTGGGACGAATTCGGAAACATATCAATGACTTCCATCATTTCAATTATACTTATAAAGAATGAACAATAATTTGTAGTTAAGTGTTAATATTTCTCATATGAATCCACTTTATCGAGAGTGTTATTTTTCCCGGTAATCATTTCGTGGAACTCTTGACAGGATAATTTCAAATTACAGGACATTATCATCTTTGTGACTGAGTCAGTTTGCAGTTTATTGCGTTCCTTTATCCACTCTGCGTTTATGGAAGATAACACCCTCAGGATGTTGGCATTATGGCCTGGAATTGCCAAATAATATTCTCCCAGTTCCAGTAACTCCGAATAAAATACTTTATTATGCTGTGATTTGAAATAAACACCTCACTTTTCGTATGCTAAGATCTTTTTAAATATAGAGTCGTCTTTTTTTGTAGCATAAATTTCGTGAAATTTTGCCACTGATCGAAGAATTTATTGTCATCCAACTTTACGTTTCTTCTGTAGGAAATATCTACAGTTTCTACTGCTTCTTCCCAGGATGGAACATCAGCGAAAGTCATCAACTGAAAGCGCTTTAATTGGATGCTTGATTAACACGTCCAGGATTATAAGTTCATTTGTGTAACCGCTTTAAATTCGACCACTGAATTCCGATGTGTCTCTTGGTAATCACCTTCAAAATTCCGAGCACTTTGATTGGAAACTTACGTCATTAGCTAGGAACAAGGCTTAGTTGTGCGTCCTCTGAGCCATCGCTAGAAAGCTAACAAAGGTGGACAGCACGGACTTGTAAGAGTACGTATTTGACTGGACACGACCTGGCGGAATTGCATCCTTTACATATTATGAGTATCGAAAGCAGTTCGGAGTGTGACTTCTCGTGAATTGTCTCCATGAACATGAGTTCCATAAATTTGATCGTGCGAGACCACAATGTTATAATTTCATGTAACAGATTGTATCTTTAACTGTGACGAAACAGAACAACTTTTCGGCTTGTAGTTTCTCCCAGTCAGCAGTTCAACAGTAGAAAAAAGTAAATAGATCCAAGGTGAATTAAAAGGAGATCCATAGAAGTTCAGTTTAAATTTTCTGTAAGACTCCTTAGGAAGTGCTCTTTATTCAAAATAAGATATAATAAGCAGACGTTGAAAAACCTAGAGCACTTTATAATTACCACTGTTCACAAAATATCGTTATATAACGCTGACGACGTGCTTCAATTACACAGTCAGACGCTTTTCTCCGAAACTTGAATGTAAAATAACATCTTAGAAATCCGCGAACGGCATATTTAGCACACAATCTGTTTGATGTAAACATCGCGTGTCGTACTATAACCTCAATGGGAGGTTCACCTAACGCTACATTTTGGCGCCTTCGTATGATGAGGTTGCTGTGAGGAAAGACTGTCAGTGTTGCTGAGAAGGTTCTGCATCGACTGTACTTACGCGCTCGTACACCGCAGATTTCTTTCCTGGTGAAACAGCAGTTCTCTAGTGTCCTACCAACGAACTGTCTACAAGTTGCTTTACACACAACATGAGGCTCGTGTATACTCCTGCATTTGTTGATCTGAATATTTGTTTGAGTTAACAGATCTTGCTTATGAATCATACATACTATAGTCAAAGTCTACCACGCGTCACGTGAAGCTATGCTTTACATTACGCTACACATACAGGGCCTGCAGTGAGCGAAGAAATGGTTGAACGCGTGCGGGCAAGTTTCACGCGTAGCCCTCGGAAGTCGACGAATAAAGCAAACAGGGAGCTAAACGTACCAACAGCCGTCGGTTTGGAAAATCTTACGGAAAAGGCTAGAGCAGAAGCCTTACCGTTTGCAATTGCTACAAGCCCTGACACCCGATGACAAAGTGAAACGCTTTGAATTTTCGGCGCGGTTGCAACAGCTCATGGAAGAGGATGCGTTCAATGCGAAACTTGTTTTCAGTGATGAAGCAACATTTTTTCTTAATGGTGAAGTGAACAGACACAATGTGCGAATCTGGGCGGTAGAGAATCCTCACGCATTCGTGCAGCAAATTCGCAATTCACCAAAAGTTAACGTGTTTTGTGTAATCTCACGGTGTAAAGTTTATGGCCCCATTTTCTTCTGCGAAAAAAAACGTTACAAGACACGTGTATCTGGACATGCTGGAAAATTGGCTCATGCCACAACTGGAGACCGACAGCGCCGACTTCATCTTTCAACAGGATGGTGCTCCACCGCACTTCCATCATGATGTTCGGCATTTCTTAAACAGGAGATTGGAAAACCGATGGATCGGTCGTGGTGGAGATCATGATCAGCAATTCGTGTCATGGCCTCCACGCTCTCCCGACTTAACCCCATGCGATTTCTTTCTGTGGGGTTATGTGAAAGATTCAGTGTTTAAACCTCCTCTACCAAGAAACGTGCCAGAACTGCGAGCTCGCATCAACGATGCTTTCGAACTCATTGATGGGGACATGCTGCGCCGAGTGTGGGAGGAACTTGATTATCGGCTTGATGTCTGCCGAATCACTAAAGGGGCACATATCGAACATTTGTGAATGCCTAAAAAAACTTTTTGAGTTTTTGTATGTGTGTGCAAAGCATTGTGAAAATATCTCAAATAATAAAGTTATTGTAGAGCTGTGAAATCGCTTCAGTCATTTGTAATAACCCTGTATTGTTAGTATCGCAGTGATAACCTCCTGTAAATAACAAAACCACTATCACTGCCTTTGGTGTACATTCGATAAGCATTTTGAAACACGTTTGTAGTGCAGATGGAAAGCGCTTGGCCGTTAGTCGTCCTCATAGAAAAGTTGCACTTTCCCAGTGTTCTAACAACTAGTTATTGCGTTAAACGATGATAAGCTTGTTGATGTACAGAATATCTAAAAATAAATCAATAGTTAATCACATAGCTTTAAAACCTGTAGTTTATTTGCAATGTGCAGCCGATATTTAGGCCTGTACGTCGGTATTTTCTCCGTCGACATATCAACGTATCGATACTTTTTCCCAATATTTCAAGAGCCGGTAATGATATTCTTTTTAAATATCGATATAACGGTTTCCCGATATTTTCAAAAATATCTACAGTCCTGCCGCAGCAGATCTGTCTCTGCAGGAAATCTGAAACATATACTCTGTTCTGACTATGCGACACTCCTGTTGTGAAGCGGTCTTAGAGCGGAATGACATACGTATGTAATATACTCACACTCAGAGTCCTGTCATCAGTGTGTAAAAGTCGGTGTCTTTTAGCTGCACGCTATTCTTACATACATTCAGTTCTTAACTGTGGAATTATTTTCTGGGATCAAATACACAGAACATGAACACAGTTTTCAAACTGCAGAAAAAGGCTGAAAGAATATTAATCAAAAATAGTACAGGAGCTCTTTGTAAAAATCTGTTAAAAACGCCGGGAATTTTAACTGCACTGTGTGAATACAGTTATCAGCTCTAGATATAAAATACAGCGTTGGTAACTACAGCATAAACAGCTCTGTCTACGACCATCGAACAAGATCTAGACTTAACTTACATTTACCAAGAAAGAATAAACATAAAACAATGTTTTCTAACAAGGAATAAAACTGTACAATGAATTACCAAAGAAAATTGAAGAAATTGTTGAAATGTAGTTAAAAATTACCAGTTAACTCATACATTCTATGCATTAAAATATTACTTGGATAACACAGAGTAGGGGTTTCTCAAAAAAATAAAGATATATAACCCAAATAGTAATAATGATAATGAAACATCTAACATTCCACATAGCACTTACAAACTGTATTTTCTCCTCCTCTTTCGTTTTCTGGAAAAACTTACTCCCATTTCTATGTAACGTATAATACTAAAAACTTATCCTTTTTTTTTTTTTAGCTCAGCGTCTCACTCGTTACAGAGGATTGCTGACTCAGTTCTTCAGGCTATCAATTAGGAAGTTGCGGTGCACAAAATAATCCTGACATTAGCTGATAGTGTGTGTAGTGTAATGAAACAAGGTATGTAGCGTGTGCAGTGACAAAGTGAGAAATGAACGAACAATGTAGCCTTAGCCTTTTACGATTATCAAATAACTTGTTTGTAAAACACTGTTGTACACTAAGGGTAAACCGAAAGAGGTAGCGCCGTTTTAAACGGGGTAGCCTTTGTGTTCGGGAGGGACGAGGCTCCAAATATCATCCAGCAATCCTCATTTAAGTCTTCCGTAGTTTCCCTAAACTGTTTCAGACAAATGCAAGGATGGTTCTTGTTGTAAGTCCACGGCCGACTACCTGCCCCATCTTTGACACACTGGACCTGTAGGTCTATAAATGTGAATAAGTTTATTTTTGTTGTTCTCAAATTGTACATAACCAAGACATGTCCAATATTCTCGCAAAAGATGGTTCAAATTGCTCTGAGCACTATGGGACTTAACATCTGTGGTCATCAGTCCCCTAGAACTTAGAACTACTTAAACCTAACTAACCTAAGGACATTACACACACTCATGCCCGAGGCAGGATTCGAACCTGCGACCGTAGAGGTCACGCGGTTCCAGACTCAAGCGCCTAGAACGGCACGGCCACACAGGCCGGCTCTCGCAAAAGAGATCGACGGATAAATAAAACTACTAATACTAGCGTAGGTAGAAGTGAAGCACTTCATGGGGTAAAAACGCACACCGAATTTTTCAACTGACTGCCATCGATTCAGGAGTTAGTTACCAGGTGGCAGGTCTGTCTTATTGTAACTTGTTCTGTAAACGTTCATCCCGGCAGGTCGCTCCAGAGGTGAGATAACGAGGAAGTTCGTTTTTTACTACTTTCATGTAACTTTCATGATGTTTTACTTGAACATTGCATGATGTACGGTTTGAAAAGAACAAGCAGTGAATTACCGGCTGTAACTAGAGCATTGAAGCTTCACTTTCGCATGGAAATAATTGTCTCAAAATCAATAATGGCCCAAATGCCAGAAAATGGCGAAAAGTGGGAAATTCCTTCAGGTGTTTTGGGACAAATCCCCGCAGCTCTAACGATGTCATAACAATGTTTTAATGATAACCCCAGCAAAAATGACATTCAACACACACTGTGTGAAATTATCTCACCAAAAGATATAATCCCACTGTCTAAAATGAAGACTTAGGAGGAAGTTCTTGCAAAGGATTGAAATCCTTGCTTCTAAGGTCGACACCCAATAAAGAACAAATGGAAGATGATGAACATGAAGGGAAAGCTTGCTACTGAGAAGGAAAGACGTGCTAAAGAAAGACAAAAGGTAGATTTCAATACGTCGATATCAAAAAAGGAAGAAAACAGGTCAAACAGCCAGTTGATTATTCATCAGAGTCAGATTCAGACGTTTTACATCATGACAGCTGCTGACATATAGATATTCGTCAAATACAGTAATAGGTTCATAAGTATCTCGAGAAGAAGGAGAACGACAGCCTGAGACTTCACACAAGAATCACTACTAGGTAACTCCTCCCTCCCATCAAGGAAATATTCCTGGCAATACTGCGAATGGAATCCGATTTCTCGACACTTGTCAGACACGATGTTCGCCCAGTTATGTAAACAGACTGCAAATGTTAGCACTTAAGGTAAAATCTTATAAGAATCTGAAAAGAGAGATAGGCAGGCCAAAATTATACTTGTTAGGGATTAGTGAAGTGATCAGACGGCTGTAGCGTAATAACAAGAGCAAAAATGTATGGCGCAGCGGGCGCTGGCACCGTTATGAGTGGAAAAACGGGTAACAGGACGACTTACTACGGGCAGCTCAGACAACGATTTATTCCTCTGTGAGTTGAAAGCAAGGTAACATCACCCACGATTGTGCAGGTTTACGTTGTTGTTGTTGTTGTTGTGGTCTTCAGTCCTGAGACTGGTTTGATGCAGCTCTCCATGCTACTCTGTCCTTTGCAAGCTTCTTCATCTCCCAGTACCTACAGCAACCTACATCCTTCTGAATCTGCTTAGTGTATTCATCTCTTGGTCTCCCTCTACGATTTTTACCCTCCACGCTGCCCTCCAATACTAAATTTGTGATTCCTTGATGCCTCAGAACATGTCCTACCAACCGATCCCTTCTTCTGGTCAAGTTGTGCCACAAACTTCTCTTCTCCCCAATCCTGTTCAATACTTCCTCATTAGTTATGTGATCTACTCTTATAATCTTCAGCATTCTTCTGTAGCACCACGTTTCGAGAGATTCTATTCTCTTCTTGTCCAAACTTTTTGTCGTCCATGTTTCACTTCCATACATGGCTACACTGCACACAAATACTTTCAGAAACGACTTCCTGACACTTGAATCTATACTCGATGTTACCAAATTTCTCTTCTTCAGAAATGCTGCCCTTGCCATTGGCAGTCTACATTTTATATCGTTTCTACTTCGACCATCATCAGTTATTTTGCCCCCAAATAGCAAAACTCCATTACTACTTTAAGTGTCTCACTTCCTAACCTAATTCCCTCAGCATCACCCGACTTAATTCGGCTACATTCCATTATCCTCGTTTTGCTTTTGTTGATGTTCATCTTATATCCTCCTTTCAAGACACTATGCATTCCGATCAACTGCTCTTCCAAGTCCTTTGCTGTCTGTGACAGAATTACAATGTCATCGGCGAACCTCAAAGTTTTTATTGCTTCTCCATAGATTTCAATACCTACTCCAAATTTTTCTTTTGTTTCCTTTACTGCTTGCTCAATATAGAGATTGAATAACATCGGGGAGAGGCTACAACCCTGTCTCACTCCCTTCCCAACCACCGCTTCCCTTTGATGTCCCTCGACTCTTATAACTGCCATCTGGTTTCTGTACAAATTATAAATAGCTTTTCGCTCCCTGTATTTTACCGCTGCAACCTTCAGAATTTGAAAGAGAGTATTCCAGTCAACATTGTCAAAAGCTGTCTCGAAGTCTAAAAATGCTAGAAACGTAGGTTTTCCTTTCCTTAATCTATTTTCTAAGACAAGTCGTAAGGTCAGTATTGCCTCACGTGTTCCGATATTTCTACGGAATCCAAACTGATCTTCCCCGAGGTCGGCTTCTACCAGTTTTTCCATTCGTCTGTAAAGAATTCGCGTTAGTATTTTGCCGCCATGACTCATAAACTGATAGTTCGGTAATTTTCACATCTGTCAACACTTGCTTTCTTTCGGATTGGAATTATTATATTCTTCTTGAAGTCTGAGGGTATTTCGCCTGTCTCATACATCTTGCTCACCAGATGGTAGAGTTTTGTCATGACTGGCTCTCCCAAGGCTGCCAGTAGTTCTAATGGAATGTTGTCTACTCCTGGGGCCTTGTTTCGACTCAGGTCTTTCAGTGCTCTGTCAAACTCATCACGCAGTATCATATCTCCCATTTCATATTCATCTACATCCTCTTCCATTTCCATAATATTGTCCTCAAGTACATCGCCCTTGTATAGACCCTCTATATACTCCTTCCACCTTTCTGCTTTCCCTTCTTTCCTTAGAACTGGGTTTCCATCTGAGCACTTGATATTCGTACAAGTGGTTCTCTTTTCTCCAAAGGTCTCTTTAACTTTCCTGTAGGCAGTATCTATCTTACCCCTAGTGAGATAAGCCTCTACATCCTTACATTTGTCCTCTAGCCATCTCTGCTTAGCCATTTTGCACTTCCTGTCGGTCTCATTTTTGAGACGTTTGTATTCCTTTTTGCCTGCTTCATTTACTGCATTTTTATATTTTCTCCTTTCGTCAATTAAATTCAATATTTCTTCTGTCACCCAAGGATTTCTACTAGCCCTCGTCTTTTTACCTACTTAATCCTATGCTGCCTTCACTACTTCATCCCTCAAAGCTACCCATATTTCTTCTACTGTATTTCTTTCCCCCATTCCTGTCAATTGTTCCCTTATGCTCTCCCTGAAATTCTGTACAACTTCTGGTTCTTTCAGTTTATCCAGGTCCCATCTCCTTAAATTCCCACCTTTTTGCAGTTTCTTCAGTTTTAATCTACAGTTCATAACCAATAGATTGTGGTCAGAGTCCACATCTGCCCCTGGAAATGTCTTACAATTTAAAACCTGGTTCCTAAATCTCTGTCTTACCATTATGTAATCTATCTGAAACCTGTCAGTATCTCCAGGCTTCTTCCATGTATACAACCTTCTTTTATGATTCTTGAACCAAGTGTTAGCTATGATTAAGTTGTGCTCTGTGCAAAATTCTACCAGGCGGCTTCCTCTTTCATTTCTTACCCCCAATCCTATTCACCTACTACGTTTCCTTCTCTTACTGTTCCTACTCTCGAATTCCAGTCACCCATGGCTATTAAATTTTCGTCTCCCTTCACTATCTGAATAATTTCTTTTATCTCATCATACATTTCATCAATTTCTCCGTCATCTGCAGAGCTAGTTGGCATATAAACTTGTATTACTGTGGTAGCCGTGGGCTTCGTATCTATCTTGGCCACAATAATGCGTTCGCTATGCTGTTTGTAGTAGCTTACCCGCGTTCCTATTTTCCTATTCATTATTAAACCTAATACTGCATTACCCCTATTTGATTTTGTATTTATAGCCCTGTAATCACCTGACCAGAAGTCTTGTTCCCCTGCCACCGAACTTCACTAATTCCCACTATATCTAACTTTAACCTATCCAGTTCCCTTTTTAAATTTTGTAACCTACCTGCCCTATTAAGGGCATTACGTACTCACAGCAAAAGCTGCGATGAAGAAATCTGAGGAATATTATCCGAAACAATGAGGGATGGGGTTGTTCGGAGCTGCTTTTTCAAAAACCAAATTTTTACCAAAATATATTGTATCAGTGTTAACAGGAATAAAAAACAAAGAAACACTGAGCTAAACACTAAAAATATTAACATATGTTTTGCATCAATCGGCTTACAAATATGTTAGAGAACTGATTACATAAGCTACCATGATAAGTTTAAAATGTTCGTTAGTGAAATTATCTCACCAAAAAGATATAATCCCACTGTCTAAAATGAAGACTTAGGAGGAAGTTCTTGCAAAGGATTGAAATCCTTGCTTCTAAGGTCGACACCCAATAAAGAACAAATGGAAGATGATGAACATGAAGGGAAAGCTTGCTACTGAGAAGGAAAGACGTGCTAAAGAAAGACAAAAGGTAGATTTCAATACGTCGATATCAAAAAAGGAAGAAAACAGGTCAAACAGCCAGTTGATTATTCATCAGAGTCAGATTCAGACGTTTTACATCATGACAGCTGCTGACATATAGATATTCGTCAAATACAGTAATAGGTTCATAAGTATCTCGAGAAGAAGGAGAACGACAGCCTGAGACTTCACACAAGAATCACTACTAGGTAACTCCTCCCTCCCATCAAGGAAATATTCCTGGCAATACTGCGAATGGAATCCGATTTCTCGACACTTGTCAGACACGATGTTCGCCCAGTTATGTAAACAGACTGCAAATGTTAGCACTTAAGGTAAAATCTTATAAGAATCTGAAAAGAGAGATAGGCAGGCCAAAACTATACTTGTTAGGGATTAGTGAAGTGATCAGACGGCTGTAGCGTAATAACAAGAGCAAAAATGTATGGCGCAGCGGGCGCTGGCACCGTTATGAGTGGAAAAACGGGTAACAGGACGACTTACTACGGGCAGCTCAGACAACGATTTATTCCTCTGTGAGTTGAAAGCAAGGTAACATCACCCACGATTGTGCAGGTTTACGTTGTTGTTGTTGTTGTTGTGGTCTTCAGTCCTGAGACTGGTTTGATGCAGCTCTCCATGCTACTCTGTCCTGTGCAAGCTTCTTCATCTCCCAGTACCTACAGCAACCTACATCCTTCTGAATCTGCTTAGTGTATTCATCTCTTGGTCTCCCTCTACGATTTTTACCCTCCACGCTGCCCTCCAATACTAAATTTGTGATTCCTTGATGCCTCAGAACATGTCCTACCAACCGATCCCTTCTTCTGGTCAAGTTGTGCCACAAACTTCTCTTCTCCCCAATCCTGTTCAATACTTCCTCATTAGTTATGTGATCTACTCTTATAATCTTCAGCATTCTTCTGTAGCACCACGTTTCGAGAGATTCTATTCTCTTCTTGTCCAAACTTTTTGTCGTCCATGTTTCACTTCCATACATGGCTACACTGCACACAAATACTTTCAGAAACGACTTCCTGACACTTGAATCTATACTCGATGTTACCAAATTTCTCTTCTTCAGAAATGCTGCCCTTGCCATTGGCAGTCTACATTTTATATCGTTTCTACTTCGACCATCATCAGTTATTTTGCCCCCAAATAGCAAAACTCCATTACTACTTTAAGTGTCTCACTTCCTAACCTAATTCCCTCAGCATCACCCGACTTAATTCGGCTACATTCCATTATCCTCGTTTTGCTTTTGTTGATGTTCATCTTATATCCTCCTTTCAAGACACTATGCATTCCGATCAACTGCTCTTCCAAGTCCTTTGCTGTCTGTGACAGAATTACAATGTCATCGGCGAACCTCAAAGTTTTTATTGCTTCTCCATAGATTTCAATACCTACTCCAAATTTTTCTTTTGTTTCCTTTACTGCTTGCTCAATATAGAGATTGAATAACATCGGGGAGAGGCTACAACCCTGTCTCACTCCCTTCCCAACCACCGCTTCCCTTTGATGTCCCTCGACTCTTATAACTGCCATCTGGTTTCTGTACAAATTATAAATAGCTTTTCGCTCCCTGTATTTTACCGCTGCAACCTTCAGAATTTGAAAGAGAGTATTCCAGTCAACATTGTCAAAAGCTGTCTCGAAGTCTAAAAATGCTAGAAACGTAGGTTTTCCTTTCCTTAATCTATTTTCTAAGACAAGTCGTAAGGTCAGTATTGCCTCACGTGTTCCGATATTTCTACGGAATCCAAACTGATCTTCCCCGAGGTCGGCTTCTACCAGTTTTTCCATTCGTCTGTAAAGAATTCGCGTTAGTATTTTGCCGCCATGACTCATAAACTGATAGTTCGGTAATTTTCACATCTGTCAACACTTGCTTTCTTTCGGATTGGAATTATTATATTCTTCTTGAAGTCTGAGGGTATTTCGCCTGTCTCATACATCTTGCTCACCAGATGGTAGAGTTTTGTCATGACTGGCTCTCCCAAGGCTGCCAGTAGTTCTAATGGAATGTTGTCTACTCCTGGGGCCTTGTTTCGACTCAGGTCTTTCAGTGCTCTGTCAAACTCATCACGCAGTATCATATCTCCCATTTCATATTCATCTACATCCTCTTCCATTTCCATAATATTGTCCTCAAGTACATCGCCCTTGTATAGACCCTCTATATACTCCTTCCACCTTTCTGCTTTCCCTTCTTTCCTTAGAACTGGGTTTCCATCTGAGCACTTGATATTCGTACAAGTGGTTCTCTTTTCTCCAAAGGTCTCTTTAACTTTCCTGTAGGCAGTATCTATCTTACCCCTAGTGAGATAAGCCTCTACATCCTTACATTTGTCCTCTAGCCATCTCTGCTTAGCCATTTTGCACTTCCTGTCGGTCTCATTTTTGAGACGTTTGTATTCCTTTTTGCCTGCTTCATTTACTGCATTTTTATATTTTCTCCTTTCGTCAATTAAATTCAATATTTCTTCTGTCACCCAAGGATTTCTACTAGCCCTCGTCTTTTTACCTACTTAATCCTATGCTGCCTTCACTACTTCATCCCTCAAAGCTACCCATATTTCTTCTACTGTATTTCTTTCCCCCATTCCTGTCAATTGTTCCCTTATGCTCTCCCTGAAATTCTGTACAACTTCTGGTTCTTTCAGTTTATCCAGGTCCCATCTCCTTAAATTCCCACCTTTTTGCAGTTTCTTCAGTTTTAATCTACAGTTCATAACCAATAGATTGTGGTCAGAGTCCACATCTGCCCCTGGAAATGTCTTACAATTTAAAACCTGGTTCCTAAATCTCTGTCTTACCATTATGTAATCTATCTGAAACCTGTCAGTATCTCCAGGCTTCTTCCATGTATACAACCTTCTTTTATGATTCTTGAACCAAGTGTTAGCTATGATTAAGTTGTGCTCTGTGCAAAATTCTACCAGGCGGCTTCCTCTTTCATTTCTTACCCCCAATCCTATTCACCTACTACGTTTCCTTCTCTTACTGTTCCTACTCTCGAATTCCAGTCACCCATGGCTATTAAATTTTCGTCTCCCTTCACTATCTGAATAATTTCTTTTATCTCATCATACATTTCATCAATTTCTCCGTCATCTGCAGAGCTAGTTGGCATATAAACTTGTATTACTGTGGTAGCCGTGGGCTTCGTATCTATCTTGGCCACAATAATGCGTTCGCTATGCTGTTTGTAGTAGCTTACCCGCGTTCCTATTTTCCTATTCATTATTAAACCTAATACTGCATTACCCCTATTTGATTTTGTATTTATAGCCCTGTAATCACCTGACCAGAAGTCTTGTTCCCCTGCCACCGAACTTCACTAATTCCCACTATATCTAACTTTAACCTATCCAGTTCCCTTTTTAAATTTTGTAACCTACCTGCCCTATTAAGGGCATTACGTACTCACAGCAAAAGCTGCGATGAAGAAATCTGAGGAATATTATCCGAAACAATGAGGGATGGGGTTGTTCGGAGCTGCTTTTTCAAAAACCAAATTTTTACCAAAATATATTGTATCAGTGTTAACAGGAATAAAAAACAAAGAAACACTGAGCTAAACACTAAAAATATTAACATATGTTTTGCATCAATCGGCTTACAAATATGTTAGAGAACTGATTACATAAGCTACCATGATAAGTTTAAAATGTTCGTTAGTGAAATTATCTCACCAAAAGATATAATCCCACTGTCTAAAATGAAGACTTAGGAGGAAGTTCTTGCAAAGGATTGAAATCCTTGCTTCTAAGGTCGACACCCAATAAAGAACAAATGGAAGATGATGAACATGAAGGGAAAGCTTGCTACTGAGAAGGAAAGACGTGCTAAAGAAAGACAAAAGGTAGATTTCAATACGTCGATATCAAAAAAGGAAGAAAACAGGTCAAACAGCCAGTTGATTATTCATCAGATTCAGACGTTTTACATCATGACAGCTGCTGACATATAGATATTCGTCAAATACAGTAATAGGTTCATAAGTATCTCGAGAAGAAGGAGAACGACAGCCTGAGACTTCACACAAGAATCACTACTAGGTAACTCCTCCCTCCCATCAAGGAAATATTCCTGACAATACTGCGAATGGAATCCGATTTCTCGACACTTGTCAGACACGATGTTCGCCCAGTTATGTAAACAGACTGCAAATGTTAGCACTTAAGGTAAAATCTTATAAGAATCTGAAAAGAGAGATAGGCAGGCCAAAACTATACTTGTTAGGGATTAGTGAAGTGATCAGACGGCTGTAGCGTAATAACAAGAGCAAAAATGTATGGCGCAGCGGGCGCTGGCACCGTTATGAGTGGAAAAACGGGTAACAGGACGACTTACTACGGGCAGCTCAGACAACGATTTATTCCTCTGTGAGTTGAAAGCAAGGTAACATCACCCACGATTGTGCAGGTTTACGTTGTTGTTGTTGTTGTTGTGGTCTTCAGTCCTGAGACTGGTTTGATGCAGCTCTCCATGCTACTCTGTCCTGTGCAAGCTTCTTCATCTCCCAGTACCTACAGCAACCTACATCCTTCTGAATCTGCTTAGTGTATTCATCTCTTGGTCTCCCTCTACGATTTTTACCCTCCACGCTGCCCTCCAATACTAAATTTGTGATTCCTTGATGCCTCAGAACATGTCCTACCAACCGATCCCTTCTTCTGGTCAAGTTGTGCCACAAACTTCTCTTCTCCCCAATCCTGTTCAATACTTCCTCATTAGTTATGTGATCTACTCTTATAATCTTCAGCATTCTTCTGTAGCACCACGTTTCGAGAGATTCTATTCTCTTCTTGTCCAAACTTTTTGTCGTCCATGTTTCACTTCCATACATGGCTACACTGCACACAAATACTTTCAGAAACGACTTCCTGACACTTGAATCTATACTCGATGTTACCAAATTTCTCTTCTTCAGAAATGCTGCCCTTGCCATTGGCAGTCTACATTTTATATCGTTTCTACTTCGACCATCATCAGTTATTTTGCCCCCAAATAGCAAAACTCCATTACTACTTTAAGTGTCTCACTTCCTAACCTAATTCCCTCAGCATCACCCGACTTAATTCGGCTACATTCCATTATCCTCGTTTTGCTTTTGTTGATGTTCATCTTATATCCTCCTTTCAAGACACTATGCATTCCGATCAACTGCTCTTCCAAGTCCTTTGCTGTCTGTGACAGAATTACAATGTCATCGGCGAACCTCAAAGTTTTTATTGCTTCTCCATAGATTTCAATACCTACTCCAAATTTTTCTTTTGTTTCCTTTACTGCTTGCTCAATATAGAGATTGAATAACATCGGGGAGAGGCTACAACCCTGTCTCACTCCCTTCCCAACCACCGCTTCCCTTTGATGTCCCTCGACTCTTATAACTGCCATCTGGTTTCTGTACAAATTATAAATAGCTTTTCGCTCCCTGTATTTTACCGCTGCAACCTTCAGAATTTGAAAGAGAGTATTCCAGTCAACATTGTCAAAAGCTGTCTCGAAGTCTAAAAATGCTAGAAACGTAGGTTTTCCTTTCCTTAATCTATTTTCTAAGACAAGTCGTAAGGTCAGTATTGCCTCACGTGTTCCGATATTTCTACGGAATCCAAACTGATCTTCCCCGAGGTCGGCTTCTACCAGTTTTTCCATTCGTCTGTAAAGAATTCGCGTTAGTATTTTGCCGCCATGACTCATAAACTGATAGTTCGGTAATTTTCACATCTGTCAACACTTGCTTTCTTTCGGATTGGAATTATTATATTCTTCTTGAAGTCTGAGGGTATTTCGCCTGTCTCATACATCTTGCTCACCAGATGGTAGAGTTTTGTCATGACTGGCTCTCCCAAGGCTGCCAGTAGTTCTAATGGAATGTTGTCTACTCCTGGGGCCTTGTTTCGACTCAGGTCTTTCAGTGCTCTGTCAAACTCATCACGCAGTATCATATCTCCCATTTCATATTCATCTACATCCTCTTCCATTTCCATAATATTGTCCTCAAGTACATCGCCCTTGTATAGACCCTCTATATACTCCTTCCACCTTTCTGCTTTCCCTTCTTTCCTTAGAACTGGGTTTCCATCTGAGCACTTGATATTCGTACAAGTGGTTCTCTTTTCTCCAAAGGTCTCTTTAACTTTCCTGTAGGCAGTATCTATCTTACCCCTAGTGAGATAAGCCTCTACATCCTTACATTTGTCCTCTAGCCATCTCTGCTTAGCCATTTTGCACTTCCTGTCGGTCTCATTTTTGAGACGTTTGTATTCCTTTTTGCCTGCTTCATTTACTGCATTTTTATATTTTCTCCTTTCGTCAATTAAATTCAATATTTCTTCTGTCACCCAAGGATTTCTACTAGCCCTCGTCTTTTTACCTACTTAATCCTATGCTGCCTTCACTACTTCATCCCTCAAAGCTACCCATATTTCTTCTACTGTATTTCTTTCCCCCATTCCTGTCAATTGTTCCCTTATGCTCTCCCTGAAATTCTGTACAACTTCTGGTTCTTTCAGTTTATCCAGGTCCCATCTCCTTAAATTCCCACCTTTTTGCAGTTTCTTCAGTTTTAATCTACAGTTCATAACCAATAGATTGTGGTCAGAGTCCACATCTGCCCCTGGAAATGTCTTACAATTTAAAACCTGGTTCCTAAATCTCTGTCTTACCATTATGTAATCTATCTGAAACCTGTCAGTATCTCCAGGCTTCTTCCATGTATACAACCTTCTTTTATGATTCTTGAACCAAGTGTTAGCTATGATTAAGTTGTGCTCTGTGCAAAATTCTACCAGGCGGCTTCCTCTTTCATTTCTTACCCCCAATCCTATTCACCTACTACGTTTCCTTCTCTTACTGTTCCTACTCTCGAATTCCAGTCACCCATGGCTATTAAATTTTCGTCTCCCTTCACTATCTGAATAATTTCTTTTATCTCATCATACATTTCATCAATTTCTCCGTCATCTGCAGAGCTAGTTGGCATATAAACTTGTATTACTGTGGTAGCCGTGGGCTTCGTATCTATCTTGGCCACAATAATGCGTTCGCTATGCTGTTTGTAGTAGCTTACCCGCGTTCCTATTTTCCTATTCATTATTAAACCTAATACTGCATTACCCCTATTTGATTTTGTATTTATAGCCCTGTAATCACCTGACCAGAAGTCTTGTTCCCCTGCCACCGAACTTCACTAATTCCCACTATATCTAACTTTAACCTATCCAGTTCCCTTTTTAAATTTTGTAACCTACCTGCCCTATTAAGGGCATTACGTACTCACAGCAAAAGCTGCGATGAAGAAATCTGAGGAATATTATCCGAAACAATGAGGGATGGGGTTGTTCGGAGCTGCTTTTTCAAAAACCAAATTTTTACCAAAATATATTGTATCAGTGTTAACAGGAATAAAAAACAAAGAAACACTGAGCTAAACACTAAAAATATTAACATATGTTTTGCATCAATCGGCTTACAAATATGTTAGAGAACTGATTACATAAGCTACCATGATAAGTTTAAAATGTTCGTTAGTGAAATTATCTCACCAAAAGATATAATCCCACTGTCTAAAATGAAGACTTAGGAGGAAGTTCTTGCAAAGGATTGAAATCCTTGCTTCTAAGGTCGACACCCAATAAAGAACAAATGGAAGATGATGAACATGAAGGGAAAGCTTGCTACTGAGAAGGAAAGACGTGCTAAAGAAAGACAAAAGGTAGATTTCAATACGTCGATATCAAAAAAGGAAGAAAACAGGTCAAACAGCCAGTTGATTATTCATCAGATTCAGACGTTTTACATCATGACAGCTGCTGACATATAGATATTCGTCAAATACAGTAATAGGTTCATAAGTATCTCGAGAAGAAGGAGAACGACAGCCTGAGACTTCACACAAGAATCACTACTAGGTAACTCCTCCCTCCCATCAAGGAAATATTCCTGGCAATACTGCGAATGGAATCCGATTTCTCGACACTTGTCAGACACGATGTTCGCCCAGTTATGTAAACAGACTGCAAATGTTAGCACTTAAGGTAAAATCTTATAAGAATCTGAAAAGAGAGATAGGCAGGCCAAAATTATACTTGTTAGGGATTAGTGAAGTGATCAGACGGCTGTAGCGTAATAACAAGAGCAAAAATGTATGGCGCAGCGGGCGCTGGCACCGTTATGAGTGGAAAAACGGGTAACAGGACGACTTACTACGGGCAGCTCAGACAACGATTTATTCCTCTGTGAGTTGAAAGCAAGGTAACATCACCCACGATTGTGCAGGTTTACGTTGTTGTTGTTGTTGTTGTGGTCTTCAGTCCTGAGACTGGTTTGATGCAGCTCTCCATGCTACTCTGTCCTGTGCAAGCTTCTTCATCTCCCAGTACCTACAGCAACCTACATCCTTCTGAATCTGCTTAGTGTATTCATCTCTTGGTCTCCCTCTACGATTTTTACCCTCCACGCTGCCCTCCAATACTAAATTTGTGATTCCTTGATGCCTCAGAACATGTCCTACCAACCGATCCCTTCTTCTGGTCAAGTTGTGCCACAAACTTCTCTTCTCCCCAATCCTGTTCAATACTTCCTCATTAGTTATGTGATCTACTCTTATAATCTTCAGCATTCTTCTGTAGCACCACGTTTCGAGAGATTCTATTCTCTTCTTGTCCAAACTTTTTGTCGTCCATGTTTCACTTCCATACATGGCTACACTGCACACAAATACTTTCAGAAACGACTTCCTGACACTTGAATCTATACTCGATGTTACCAAATTTCTCTTCTTCAGAAATGCTGCCCTTGCCATTGGCAGTCTACATTTTATATCGTTTCTACTTCGACCATCATCAGTTATTTTGCCCCCAAATAGCAAAACTCCATTACTACTTTAAGTGTCTCACTTCCTAACCTAATTCCCTCAGCATCACCCGACTTAATTCGGCTACATTCCATTATCCTCGTTTTGCTTTTGTTGATGTTCATCTTATATCCTCCTTTCAAGACACTATGCATTCCGATCAACTGCTCTTCCAAGTCCTTTGCTGTCTGTGACAGAATTACAATGTCATCGGCGAACCTCAAAGTTTTTATTGCTTCTCCATAGATTTCAATACCTACTCCAAATTTTTCTTTTGTTTCCTTTACTGCTTGCTCAATATAGAGATTGAATAACATCGGGGAGAGGCTACAACCCTGTCTCACTCCCTTCCCAACCACCGCTTCCCTTTGATGTCCCTCGACTCTTATAACTGCCATCTGGTTTCTGTACAAATTATAAATAGCTTTTCGCTCCCTGTATTTTACCGCTGCAACCTTCAGAATTTGAAAGAGAGTATTCCAGTCAACATTGTCAAAAGCTGTCTCGAAGTCTAAAAATGCTAGAAACGTAGGTTTTCCTTTCCTTAATCTATTTTCTAAGACAAGTCGTAAGGTCAGTATTGCCTCACGTGTTCCGATATTTCTACGGAATCCAAACTGATCTTCCCCGAGGTCGGCTTCTACCAGTTTTTCCATTCGTCTGTAAAGAATTCGCGTTAGTATTTTGCCGCCATGACTCATAAACTGATAGTTCGGTAATTTTCACATCTGTCAACACTTGCTTTCTTTCGGATTGGAATTATTATATTCTTCTTGAAGTCTGAGGGTATTTCGCCTGTCTCATACATCTTGCTCACCAGATGGTAGAGTTTTGTCATGACTGGCTCTCCCAAGGCTGCCAGTAGTTCTAATGGAATGTTGTCTACTCCTGGGGCCTTGTTTCGACTCAGGTCTTTCAGTGCTCTGTCAAACTCATCACGCAGTATCATATCTCCCATTTCATATTCATCTACATCCTCTTCCATTTCCATAATATTGTCCTCAAGTACATCGCCCTTGTATAGACCCTCTATATACTCCTTCCACCTTTCTGCTTTCCCTTCTTTCCTTAGAACTGGGTTTCCATCTGAGCACTTGATATTCGTACAAGTGGTTCTCTTTTCTCCAAAGGTCTCTTTAACTTTCCTGTAGGCAGTATCTATCTTACCCCTAGTGAGATAAGCCTCTACATCCTTACATTTGTCCTCTAGCCATCTCTGCTTAGCCATTTTGCACTTCCTGTCGGTCTCATTTTTGAGACGTTTGTATTCCTTTTTGCCTGCTTCATTTACTGCATTTTTATATTTTCTCCTTTCGTCAATTAAATTCAATATTTCTTCTGTCACCCAAGGATTTCTACTAGCCCTCGTCTTTTTACCTACTTAATCCTATGCTGCCTTCACTACTTCATCCCTCAAAGCTACCCATATTTCTTCTACTGTATTTCTTTCCCCCATTCCTGTCAATTGTTCCCTTATGCTCTCCCTGAAATTCTGTACAACTTCTGGTTCTTTCAGTTTATCCAGGTCCCATCTCCTTAAATTCCCACCTTTTTGCAGTTTCTTCAGTTTTAATCTACAGTTCATAACCAATAGATTGTGGTCAGAGTCCACATCTGCCCCTGGAAATGTCTTACAATTTAAAACCTGGTTCCTAAATCTCTGTCTTACCATTATGTAATCTATCTGAAACCTGTCAGTATCTCCAGGCTTCTTCCATGTATACAACCTTCTTTTATGATTCTTGAACCAAGTGTTAGCTATGATTAAGTTGTGCTCTGTGCAAAATTCTACCAGGCGGCTTCCTCTTTCATTTCTTACCCCCAATCCTATTCACCTACTACGTTTCCTTCTCTTACTGTTCCTACTCTCGAATTCCAGTCACCCATGGCTATTAAATTTTCGTCTCCCTTCACTATCTGAATAATTTCTTTTATCTCATCATACATTTCATCAATTTCTCCGTCATCTGCAGAGCTAGTTGGCATATAAACTTGTATTACTGTGGTAGCCGTGGGCTTCGTATCTATCTTGGCCACAATAATGCGTTCGCTATGCTGTTTGTAGTAGCTTACCCGCGTTCCTATTTTCCTATTCATTATTAAACCTAATACTGCATTACCCCTATTTGATTTTGTATTTATAGCCCTGTAATCACCTGACCAGAAGTCTTGTTCCCCTGCCACCGAACTTCACTAATTCCCACTATATCTAACTTTAACCTATCCAGTTCCCTTTTTAAATTTTGTAACCTACCTGCCCTATTAAGGGCATTACGTACTCACAGCAAAAGCTGCGATGAAGAAATCTGAGGAATATTATCCGAAACAATGAGGGATGGGGTTGTTCGGAGCTGCTTTTTCAAAAACCAAATTTTTACCAAAATATATTGTATCAGTGTTAACAGGAATAAAAAACAAAGAAACACTGAGCTAAACACTAAAAATATTAACATATGTTTTGCATCAATCGGCTTACAAATATGTTAGAGAACTGATTACATAAGCTACCATGATAAGTTTAAAATGTTCGTTAGTGAAATTATCTCACCAAAAGATATAATCCCACTGTCTAAAATGAAGACTTAGGAGGAAGTTCTTGCAAAGGATTGAAATCCTTGCTTCTAAGGTCGACACCCAATAAAGAACAAATGGAAGATGATGAACATGAAGGGAAAGCTTGCTACTGAGAAGGAAAGACGTGCTAAAGAAAGACAAAAGGTAGATTTCAATACGTCGATATCAAAAAAGGAAGAAAACAGGTCAAACAGCCAGTTGATTATTCATCAGAGTCAGATTCAGACGTTTTACATCATGACAGCTGCTGACATATAGATATTCGTCAAATACAGTAATAGGTTCATAAGTATCTCGAGAAGAAGGAGAACGACAGCCTGAGACTTCACACAAGAATCACTACTAGGTAACTCCTCCCTCCCATCAAGGAAATATTCCTGGCAATACTGCGAATGGAATCCGATTTCTCGACACTTGTCAGACACGATGTTCGCCCAGTTATGTAAACAGACTGCAAATGTTAGCACTTAAGGTAAAATCTTATAAGAATCTGAAAAGAGAGATAGGCAGGCCAAAATTATACTTGTTAGGGATTAGTGAAGTGATCAGACGGCTGTAGCGTAATAACAAGAGCAAAAATGTATGGCGCAGCGGGCGCTGGCACCGTTATGAGTGGAAAAACGGGTAACAGGACGACTTACTACGGGCAGCTCAGACAACGATTTATTCCTCTGTGAGTTGAAAGCAAGGTAACATCACCCACGATTGTGCAGGTTTACGTTGTTGTTGTTGTTGTTGTGGTCTTCAGTCCTGAGACTGGTTTGATGCAGCTCTCCATGCTACTCTGTCCTGTGCAAGCTTCTTCATCTCCCAGTACCTACAGCAACCTACATCCTTCTGAATCTGCTTAGTGTATTCATCTCTTGGTCTCCCTCTACGATTTTTACCCTCCACGCTGCCCTCCAATACTAAATTTGTGATTCCTTGATGCCTCAGAACATGTCCTACCAACCGATCCCTTCTTCTGGTCAAGTTGTGCCACAAACTTCTCTTCTCCCCAATCCTGTTCAATACTTCCTCATTAGTTATGTGATCTACTCTTATAATCTTCAGCATTCTTCTGTAGCACCACGTTTCGAGAGATTCTATTCTCTTCTTGTCCAAACTTTTTGTCGTCCATGTTTCACTTCCATACATGGCTACACTGCACACAAATACTTTCAGAAACGACTTCCTGACACTTGAATCTATACTCGATGTTACCAAATTTCTCTTCTTCAGAAATGCTGCCCCTGCCATTGGCAGCCTACATTTTATATCGTTTCTACTTCGACCATCATCAGTTATTTTGCCCCCAAATAGCAAAACTCCATTACTACTTTAAGTGTCTCACTTCCTAACCTAATTCCCTCAGCATCACCCGACTTAATTCGGCTACATTCCATTATCCTCGTTTTGCTTTTGTTGATGTTCATCTTATATCCTCCTTTCAAGACACTATGCATTCCGATCAACTGCTCTTC
The DNA here is from genome assembly GCF_021461395.2 of Schistocerca americana. Classification (NCBI taxonomy): domain Eukaryota; kingdom Metazoa; phylum Arthropoda; class Insecta; order Orthoptera; family Acrididae; genus Schistocerca; species Schistocerca americana. The sequence continues at coordinate 405,856,024 of NC_060121.1, read as the reverse complement.
CAAGTCCTTTGCTGTCTGTGACAGAATTACAATGTCATCGGCGAACCTCAAAGTTTTTATTGCTTCTCCATAGATTTCAATACCTACTCCAAATTTTTCTTTTGTTTCCTTTACTGCTTGCTCAATATAGAGATTGAATAACATCGGGGAGAGGCTACAACCCTGTCTCACTCCCTTCCCAACCACCGCTTCCCTTTGATGTCCCTCGACTCTTATAACTGCCATCTGGTTTCTGTACAAATTATAAATAGCTTTTCGCTCCCTGTATTTTACCGCTGCAACCTTCAGAATTTGAAAGAGAGTATTCCAGTCAACATTGTCAAAAGCTGTCTCGAAGTCTAAAAATGCTAGAAACGTAGGTTTTCCTTTCCTTAATCTATTTTCTAAGACAAGTCGTAAGGTCAGTATTGCCTCACGTGTTCCAGTGTTTCTACGGAATCCAAACTGATCTTCCCCGAGGTTGGCTTCTACTAGTTTTTCCATTCGTCTGTAAAGAATTCGTGTTAGTATTTTGCAGCTGTGGCTTATTAAGCTGATAGTTCGGTAATTTTCACATCTGTCAACACCTGCTTTCTTTGGGATTGGAATTATTATATTCTTCTTGAAGTCTGTGGGTATTTCGCCTGTTTCATACATCTTGCTCACCAGATGGTAGAGTTTTGTCAGGACTGGCTCTCCCACGGCCGTCAGTAGCTCCAATGGAATATTGTCTACTCCGGGGGCCTTGTTTCGACTCAGGTCTTTCAGTGCTCTGTCAAACTCTCCACGCAGTATCATATCTCCCATTTCATCTTCATCTACATCCTCTTCCATTTCCATAATATTGTCCTCAAGTACATCGCCCTTGTATAGACCCTCTATATACTCCTTCCACCTTTCTGCTTTCCCTTCTTTGCTAAGAACTGGGTTTCCATCTGAGCTCTTGATATTAATACAAGTCGTTCTCTTATCTCCAAAGGTCTCTTTAATTTTCCTGTAGGCGGTATCTATCTTACCCCTAGTGAGATAGGCCTCTACATCCTTACATTTGTCCTCTAGCCATCCCTGCTTAGCCATTTTGCACTTCCTGTCGATCTCATTTTTGAGACGTTTGTATTCCTTTTTGCCTGTTTCACTTACTGCATTTTTATATTTTCTCCTTTCATCAATTAAATTCAATATTTCTTCTGTTACCCAAGGATTTCTACTAGCCCTCGTCTTTTTACCTACTTGATCCACTGCTGCCTTCACTACTTCATCCCTCAAAGCTACCCATTCTTCTTCTACTGTATTTATTTCCCCCATTCCTGTCAATTGCTCCCTTATGCTCTCCCTGAATCTCTGTACAACCTCTGGTTCTTTTAGTTTATCCAGGTCCCATCTCCTTACATTCTCACCTTTTTGCAGTTTCTTCAGTTTTAATCTACAGGTCATAACCAATAGATTGTGGTCAGAGTCCACATCTGCCCCTGGAAATGTCTTACAATTTAAAACCTGGTTCCTAAATCTCTGTCTTACCATTATATAATCTATCTGATACCTTTTAGTATCTCCAGGGTTCTTCCATGTATACAGCCTTCTTTCATGATTCTTAAACCAAGTGTTAGTTATGATTATGTTGTGCTCTGTGCAAAATTTTACCAGGCGGCTTCCTCTTTCATTTCTGTCCCCCAATCCATATTCACCTACTATGTTTCCTTCTCTCCCTTTTCCTACACTCGAATTCCAGTCACCCATGACTATTAAATTTTCGTCTTCCTTCACAATCTGAATAATTTCTTTTATTTCATCATACATTTCTTCAATTTCTTCGTCATCTGCAGAGCTAGTTGGCATATAAACTTGTACTACTGTAGTAGGTGTGGGCTTCGTATCTATCTTGGCCACAATAATGCGTTCACTATGCTGTTTGTAGTAGCTTACCCGCATTCCTATTTTCCTATTCATTATTAAACCTACTCCTGCATTACCCCTATTTGATTTTGTGTTTATAACCCTGTAGTCACCTGACCAGAAGTCTTGTTCCTCCTGCCACCGAACTTCACTAATTCCCACTATATCTAACTTCAACCTATCCATTTCCCTTTTTAAATTTTCTAACCTACCTGCCCGATTAAGGGATCTGACATTCCACGCTCCGATCCGTAGAACGCCAGTTTTCTTTCTCCTGATAACGACATCCTCTTGAGTAGTCCCCGCCCGGAGATCCGAATGGGGGACTATTTTACCTCCGGAATATTTTACCCAAGAGGACGCCATCATCATGTAATCATACAGTAAAGCTGCATGCCCTCGGGAAAAATTACGGCTGTAGTTTCCCCTTGCTTTCAGCCGTTCGCAGTACCAGCACAGCAAGGCCGTTTTGGTTATTGTTACAAGGCCAGATCAGTCAATCATCCAGACTGTTGCCCTTGCAACTACTGAAAAGGCTGCTGCCCCTCTTCAGGAACCACACGTTTGTCTGGCCTCTCAACAGATACCCCTCCGTTGTGGTTGCACCTACGGTACGGCTATCCGTATCACTGAGGCACGCAAGCCTCCCCACCAACGGCAAGGTCCATGGTTCATGGGGGATATATATATATATATATATATGGTGTTACAGAAGGGTACGGCCAAACTTTCAGGAAACATTCCTCACACACAAATAAAGAAAAGATGTTATGTGGACATGTGTCCGGAAACGCTTAATTTCCATGTTAGAGCTCATTTTAGTTTCGTCAGTATACACTGTACTTCCTCGATTCACCGCCAGTTGGCCCAATTGAAGGAAGGTAATGTTGACTTCGGTGCTTGTGTTGACATGCGACTCATTTCTGTGAACGTTTGGGCAGGCATTGTTGGTGATGTCTTGATTGGGACCCATGTTCTTCCACCTACGCTCAATGGAGCACGTTATCATGATTTCATACGGGATACTCTACCTGTGCTGCTAGAATATGTGCCTTTACAAGTACGACACAACATGTGGTTCATGCACGATGGAGCTCCTGCACATTTCAGTCGAAGTGTTCGTAGGCCTGTCAACAACAGATTCGGTGACCGATGGATTGGTAGAGGCGGACCAATTCCATGGCCTCCACGCTCTCCTGACCTCAACGCTCTTGACTTTCATTTATGGGGGCATTTGAAAGCTCTTGTCTACGCAGCCCCGGTACCAAATGTAGAGACTCTTCGTGCTCGTATTGTGGACGGCTGTGATACAATACGCCATTCTCCAGGGCTGCATCAGCACATCAGGGATTCCATGCGACGGAGGGTGGATGCATGTATCCTCGCTAACGGAGGACATTTTGAACATTTCATGTAACAAAGTGTTTGAAGTCACGCTGGTACGTTCTGTTGCTGTGTGTTTCCATTCCATGATTAATGTGATTTGAAGAGAAGTAATAAAATGAGCTCTAACATGGAAAGAAAGCTTTTCCGGACACATGTCCACATAACATATTTTCTTTCTTTGTGTATGAGGAATGTTTCCTGAAAGGTTGGCCGTACCTTTTTGTAACACCCTATATATATATATATATATATATATATATATATATATATATATATGTATATATATATATACTCCTGGAAATTGAAATAAGAACACCGTGAATTCATTGTCCCAGGAAGGGGAAACTTTATTGACACATTCCTGGGGTCAGATACATCACATGATCACACTGACAGAACCACAGGCACATAGACACAGGCAACAGAGCATGCACAATGTCGGCACTAGTACAGTGTATATCCACCTTTCGCAGCAATGCAGGCTGCTATTCTCCCATGGAGACGATCGTAGAGATGCTGGATGTAGTCCTGTGGAACGGCTTGCCATGCCATTTCCACCTGGCGCCTCAGTTGGACCAGCGTTCGTGCTGGACGTGCAGACCGCGTGAGACGACGCTTCATCCAGTCCCAAACATGCTCAATGGGGGACAGATCCGGAGATCTTGCTGGCCAGGGTAGTTGACTTACACCTTCTAGAGCACGTTGGGTGGCACGGGATACATGCGGACGTGCATTGTTCTGTTGGAACAGCAAGTTCCCTTGCCGGTCTAGGAATGGTAGAACGATGGGTTCGATGACGGTTTGGATGTACCGTGCACTATTCAGTGTCTCCTCGACGATCACCAGTGGTGTACGGCCAGTGTAGGAGATCGCTCCCCACACCATGATGCCGGGTGTTGGCCCTGTGTGCCTCGGTCGTATGCAGTCCTGATTGTGGCGCTCACCTGCACGGCGCCAAACACGCATACGACCATCATTGGCACCAAGGCAGAAGCGACTCTCATCGCTGAAGACGACAAGTCTCCATTCGTCCCTCCATTCACGCCTGTCGCGACACCACTGGAGGCGGGCTGCACGATGTTGGGGCGTGAGCGGAAGACGGTCTAACGGTGTGCGGGACCGTAGCCCAGCTTCATGGAGACGGTTGCGAATGGTCCTCGCCGATACCCCAGGAGCAACAGTGTCCCTAATTTGCTGGGAAGTGGCGGTGCGGTCCCCTACGCCACTGCGTAGGATCCTACGGTCTTGGCGTGCATCCGTGCGTCGCTGCGGTCCGGTCCCAGGTCGACGGGCACGTGCACCTTCCGCCGACCACTGGTGACAACATCGATGTACTGTGGAGACCTCACGCCCCACGTGTTGAGCAATTCGGCGGTACGTCCACCCGGCCTCCCACATGCCCACTGTACGCCCTCGCTCAAAGTCCGTCAACTGCACATACGGTTCACGTCCACGCTGTCGCGGCATGCTACCAGTGTTAAAGACTGCGATGGAGCTCCGTATGCCACGGCAAACTGGCTGACACTGACGGCGGCGGTGCACAAATGCTGCGCAGCTAGCGCCATTCGACGGCCAACACCGCGGTTCCTGGTGTGTCCGCTGTGCCGTGCGTGTGATCATTGCTTGTACAGCCCTCTCGCAGTGTCCGGAGCAAGTATGGTGGGTCTGACACATCGGTGTCAATGTGTTCTTTTTTCCATTTCCAGGAGTATATATATATATATATATATATATATTCAATGTCATCGATCATCTTCCATACACTATCGACCTGGCACCATTCGAATTTTACATGTTTCCAAATCTTAAAGTACAGGCCTTACTTTCATCAAGAAAGACAAACTTTCTGCAGTGACGGTATCAACAAACCGGTCTCTCGTTGGGAGAAATGTGCTCGTTAACAGGGCGAGTATGTTGAGAAATACGAATAAATACGTAGACATGAACAATGTATATATATATATATACAATGACTTTTGAACACTATTAAGGTAAATATATTGTTTGTTCTCTATCAAAATCTTTCATTTGTTAACTATGCCTATCAGTAGTTAATGACTTCAGTACTTAGAATCTTTTATTTAGCTGGCAGTATTGGCGCTCGCTGTATTGCAGTAGTTCGAGTAACGAAGATTTTTGTGAGGTGATTCATGAAAGGTATAGGTTATTGTTAGTCAGGGCCATTCTTATGTAGACATTATTGAAAGTCAGATTGCGTTGCGCTATAAATATTGTGTGTTAGTTTAGTGATGATCAGAATAAGCAAAGAGAGAAATGTCTGAGTACGTTCAGTTTTTCTCAGCTGTTTGAATATCAAATAACGTAAGAGTTTTTCCAGCTGTCAGTCTTTACAAACAAAGAGGAAGTTTCAAAATGTTAGGTGGTAGCTGGTGCTCAACCCAGCAGAACAAGCATACATGACGAATCACATTTATGTACAAATGGATTTACATGTATCGAACAGATCTGAATTACAGTATGAACAGTTGAACCACACAAGGTGTTTGTGGCTAGCAGGGAGGGGGGATAAGAATGAACTTGAAACATTTACCTATGAACAGAAGCATGTAGAAGACTATAGCTCAAGTTTAAGCGACTAGTTGTCCATACAAATTGAGTGTGGAATTCGGTTGCTCAGCAACTAACGTGTGTACAGGAGGTCCATGCAGGATTTTTGTGGGAAGCAGGCCGCCTCTCGCGAGTGCCACCCTGCTTCGCGCTTCGCCCAGTTTCGCGAGCGGGTTCCACTTTGCGCTTTGTATAGTTCGCTCGTTCCGCGCCTTGACCGGTATCATGAGCGGGTTTCACCACAGAACATAGAAGTAAATAGAGCGGCCTTGGGGCCACGCGAGTTGTGTCATGTTTTCCCCTCCATATGGGTAGCCACAACCACTGAGGTGCTGGCCGCCCCACGCAAGACGTATTGCAAGCACACGGGAAGTGATATTTCATGTCACCCGATTTGCCTTCAAAAAACTTTTTTATCTAGATGAAGCAAAGCTACATCCGTTTCTGCATGTAGTTCGCCAGTAAAACTTTTAGTTTTCGACTCAAAAAATAAAAGACACTGTTTTGGGAATCGCGCATGTTCTCCGCTGTTCGGTCTTTCTCATTCGATTTTGTGGAAACTACACTCCTGGAAATGGAAAAAAGAACACATTGACACCGGTGTGTCAGACCCACCATACTTGCTCCGGACACTGCGAGAGGGCTGTACAAGCAATGATCACACGCACGGCACAGCGGACACACCAGGAACCGCGGTGTTGGCCGTCGAATGGCGCTAGCTGCGCAGCATTTGTGCACCGCCGCCGTCAGTGTCAGCCAGTTTGCCGTGGCATACGGAGCTCCATCGCAGTCTTTAACACTGGTAGCATGCCGCGACAGCGTGGACGTGAACAGTATGTGCAGTTGACGGACTTTGAGCGAGGGCGTATAGTGGGCATGCGGGAGGCCGGGTGGACGTACCGCCGAATTGCTCAACACGTGGGGCGTGAGGACTCCACAGTACATCGATGTTGTCACCAGTGGTCGGCGGAAGGTGCACGTGCCCGTCGACCTGGGACCGGACCGCAGCGACGCACGGATGCACGCCAAGACCGTAGGATCCTACACAGTGCCGTAGGGGACCGCACCGCCACTTCCCAGCAAATTAGGGACACTGTTGCTCCTGGGGTATCGGCGAGGACCATTCGCAACCGTCTCCATGAAGCTGGGCTACGGTCCCGCACACCGTTAGGCCGTCTTCCGCTCACGCCCCAACATCGTGCAGCCCGCCTCCAGTGGTGTCGCGACAGGCGTGAATGGAGGGACGAATGGAGACGTGTCGTCTTCAGCGATGAGAGTCGCTTCTGCCTTGGTGCCAATGATGGTCGTATGCGTGTTTGGCACCGTGCAGGTGAGCGCCACAATCAGGACTGCATACGACCGAGGCACACAGGGCCAACACCCGGCATCATGGTGTGGGGAGCGATCTCCTACACTGGCCGTACACCACTGGTGATCGTCGAGGGGACACTGAATAGTGCACGGTACATCCAAACCGTCATCGAACCCATCGTTCTACCATTCCTAGACCGGCAAGGGAACTTGCTGTTCCAACAGGACAATGCACGTCCGCATGTATCCCGTGCCACCCAACGTGCTCTAGAAGGTGTAAGTCAACCACCCTGGCCAGCAAGATCTCCGGATCTGTACCCCATTGAGCATGTTTGGGACTGGATGAAGCGTCGTCTCACGCGGTCTGCACGTCCAGCACGAACGCTGGTCCAACTGAGGCGCCAGGTGGAAATGGCATGGCAAGCCGTTCCACAGGACTACATCCAGCATCTCTACGATCGTCTCCATGGGAGAATAGCAGCCTGCATTGCTGCGAAAGGTGGGTATACACTGTACTAGTGCCGACATTGTGCATGCTCTGTTGCCTGTGTCTATGTGCCTGTGGTTCTGTCAGTGTGATCATGTGAAGTATCTGAGCCCAGGAATGTGTCAATAAAGTTTCCCCTTCCTGGGACAATGAATTCACGGTGTTCTTATTTCAATTTCCAGGAGTGTATTAGTTAAAACAGTATTATTTTTCCGCATCTTAAAGCTACACATTACAGCTTGGTAATGAACTTGTTTTCTTTTCGCTATGGACCATAGTTAGTGGGATACTTGGAAGTAAAGTACAGCATCGCGCATATTTTGAAAAGTTTGCAGTGAAAAATGTAATCGCTGGCCAGTTTACGTTTTGTGGGTTTTACGATACTGGTTATTGCGTACGAAATTTGGCTAACATATCGAAATTGTTTTTAACGGTGGAAGGTGCGTCATGTCTGTTTCCATTCTCGAGAATATACGTGAGATACACTGGTGTCCAGAATTACAGCAACAAACCGCGCTGTTTCCCCGTCGTGCGTCTAATTCACGATATAATCATACAAACTTTCAACCAGACGTCCGTACGATCGTGTTGTGCACGGAAGATGGCATTCCGGTCAACGGATAATCATGTCATCGACGACGTAAGGGCACCTATGAAACGAGGCAGTGTTTGCCGGGTAGCCCCACATCCGCAATCGCTGTGTACACGGTCACAGACGGCGCAGTGTGGCATGGAGAAGATACCTACCAGGCTCTCTGCGGTGGAGGACCATAGAAGGAAAGGAAGGAGGGCAGTCGCAAACTGATGTGGCCCCATGGGTTAGTGTGAACCGTTCTGTTGCTTCTCGGATGTTGCTACAGTTTATAGAGACTGAAAAAGTATCCCGAAGACCAGGGCAGGACCGATCAAGTGTGACTTCAGAAGAGAGGACCGTTATTTGGCTGTAAGAGCATGACAGAACCGCCTTAGTACTGCACGGAAGTTGGCTCCGCAGCATCCACTGCACATGTTGTATGGAGTCAATCGGTGCGCAGAAGGCTTCGGCAGACTGGCCGTTATACTCGGAGACATGCTGTATGTCTACCTCTGACGCGTCTTCACAGAAGGGAACGCGTAGAGTGGAGTCATCAACAAGCCACCTGGACCGTCGAACAGTGAACCAATGTTGTTTTCGCAAATGATTTAGTCTGGAGAGTGATTATCGATGGATTCGAAACTGGATGGAACGTGGAACTCGATTTCGCCTTCCAGACATTGTGGAAAGAGACCGTGATCGAGGAGGATCCTTGATGGTGTGGGCAGGAATTACGTTTACCTCTCGAACCCCTCTTCACGAAATCGTACGGGTGAATCGGCGAAGTTCAACTGCTGTCGAGTATCGTGGCAAGATCTTTGGATCTCATTTGCTGTTACTGCGAGGTGCTGTGGGCCCGGACGTCATATTGATGGACGACAGTGCTCTACCTCGTAGAGCACGGGTTGTTGATGTTTTCTTGGAAACGGAAGATACTGCACACGTGGAGTCGCCTGCTCGCTCTCCCGATTTGAATCCCACAGAGCGTGTGCGGGATGCATTAGGGAGACGGCTTGCGTCACGTCAGCATCCACCAACCACTATCCAACATTGCGGGGAGCTCTGCAGGAAGAATGGGCGTCACTGCCTCAATATGAGACTGATGACATCATTCACAGCATGCCCCGACGTCGTCAGGCCTGCATTGCTGCCAGAGGCCGTCACACCCCATAGTGAGCACATTAACCATTTGTCGGAATGTGTGTCCAAATCCGTTAAGTTGGAAAAAACGAAGAACATTTTTGCTATCGATATACGTTTTGCGGCCGTTTACGTCATATATTCTTTACATTGTTTGTATTTTACTATCACCTGTTTATACTGTTTTGTGGCAAAATAAACGCAACCTTGCAAAATTTCTTTTTGTTTCTTTAATTTTGGACACCAATGTATGTGGAGATTCTCCGCGACAAGGTTGGCAGCTACGCGCCACATGCGCTGATATTTTCGCCTGCCATGCCGACTGCGAAGTTGTTTTGTGGCAAAATAAACGCAACCCTACAAAATTTCTTTTTGTTGCCTTAATTTTCGACACCAGTGTATGTGGAGATTTTCCGCGACGAGGTTGGCAGCTACGCGCCACATGCGCGGCTATTGCCACCTGCTATGTGGAGTGCGATGCTGCCTCGTGTTTCTCTTCCTCGTATGCTGCCGATAAAAAATGGAGCTGGAGGTGAAAGAAAAGCTTAATGACATGAAAAGACACCGGAAATCATTAGCTCCTGACGCTAACTGTATGTTTTTTAAAGTCTATGCTGCCTGGTCTCAGGAACAAATGTTGCCTATGTTATTGAATTTTTTCGCTCATTATAACCAGTTCATCTTAAACTGCTGTTTAAGCTCAGCGCGCTGCGAACTGTTGTCATGTTCTGTAATTGATTGTTTCCAATGACGGACGAGCGATGTAACTGCGCTCAATAAAAATGTTAACACGGTTCCTGAAATGCACGTTCTATAAGTACGGCGAATAAAACAAACATACATGTCTGGTTGAGAGGGATGACATTGTAGCATGCACACTTTCTTAGAACTATGAGAGAAAACGAGAAAAATGCGATAAAGCCTAGAACTTTGATCTGAACCCCAACTCCAGTTGTGTTCTTGTTGTGGTCTTCAGTCCAGAGACTGGTTTGATGCAGCTCTCCATGCTGCTCTATCCTGTGTAAGCTTCTTCATCTCCCAGTATCTATTGCAGCCTACAATCCTCTGAATCTGCTTAGTATATTCATCTCTTAGTCTCCCTCTACGATTTTTACCCTCCACGCTGCCCTCAAATACTAAACTGGTGATCCCTTGATGCCTCAGAACATGTCCTACCAACCGATCCCTTCTTCTAGTCAAGTTGTGCCACAAATTCCTCTTCTCCCCAGTTCTATTCAATACCTCCTCATTAGTTATCTGATCTACCCATCTAATCTTGAGCATTCTTCTGTAGCACCACATTTCGAAAAATTCTATTCTCTTTTTGTCTAAACTATTTATTGTCCACGTTTCACTTCCATACATGGCTACACTCCATACAAATACTTCCAGGAAAGACTTTCTGACCCTTAAATCTATACTCGATGTTAACAAATTTCTCTCCTTCAGAAACGCTTTCTTTCCCATTGCCAGTCTACATTTTATGTCCTCTCTACCTCGACCATCATCAGTTATTTTGCTCCCCAAATAGCAAAACTCCTTTACTACTTTAAGTGTCTCATTTCCTAATCTAATTCCCTCAGCATCACCCGATTTAATTCGACTACATTCCATTATCCTCGTTTTGCTTTTGTTGATTTTCATCTTATATCCTCCTTTCAAGATACTATCCATTCAGTTCAGTTGCTCTTCCAGGTCTTTTGCTGTCTCTTACAGAATTGCAATGTCATCGGCTAACCTCAAAGTTTTTATTTCTTCTCCATCGATTTTAATTCCTACTCCTAATTTTTCTTTTGTTTCCTTTACTGTTGTTCAATATACAGATTGAATAACATAGGGGATAGGCTACAACCCTGTCTCACTCCCTTCCCAACCACTGCTTCCCTTTCATGCCCCTCGACTCTTATAACTGCCATCTGGTTTCTGTACGAATTGTAAATAGCCTTCGCTCCCTGTATTTTACCCCTGCCACCTTAGAATTCGAAAGAGAGTATTCCAGTTAACATTGTCAAAAGCTTTCTCTAAGTCTACAAATGCTAGAAACGTAGGTAGCCTTTCCTTAATGTATCTTCTAAGATAAGTCGTAGGGTCAGTATTGCCTCACGTGTTCCAACATTTGTACGGAATCCAAACTGATCTTCCACGAGGTCGGCTTCATAAAACAACAGTTTCATTTTCATTTCGTTCACTTCTCTCTATAAGGATGTATTAATATCACATTACACGTTCGCTTCAGTTATTAGTCAGTAACATAAGTTTCAATTTTGTTTTTCATTTCCTGTTCTTTCCGCTAGAACATATTGAAACCGAAACTACCTTGTTTGCTACACGCACAGCTACATTGTGCGACCGTAAAATGAATTTTTACGTTTTTTGAAACGAAGCAAACCTTTCCGTTTTTCTTCTGGACAGGACTGAACTACGTTATTTATCAGCACTTTTCCATATGATAATACGCCACGATAATGTATACTTTGTGATGACTAAATATTTTAGCAGATGCTAAGAATACGTAGAAGTAGTAAAGCACTGTGACTAACGCGACTGTAAAATGCCGAGGCACGTGTGTCAGTAGTGTACTGTCGAGTGTTGTCGGACGCCTTCGGTCCCGTCTGTAGGTAAACAAAGTTTAGTTCGCGTTCTGCCGTCGGCAATAACTTGAAAACTAACAAATCCAAGCAAACCCAATCGAAAGGCGAGATGAGGTAGTGAGTGAACAATCAGACACAAGGAAAACAGCAGCGTGATTGGTGCTGCGCTAGGCGCGGTAGGTACCCAATGGGTTGTGGTTCCGGGCACACGCCCTCCGGTCCTTCGCCAAGGGAAACGACGCTCTTACTTCTATGCTCTGTGGGTTCCACGTTGCGCGTTGCATAATAGGCCTACGGGTAATCCGAGCCGTGCCGGACTGTAACGCGCTCGTCGCCGCATTCAGCTATTGTATCCAGCTTTCCGCTCCTCACGGTGTACAGTCCGCGTATTGCACCCGCAGACCTGCACCGCACTTCTCATAATCCGTGTGTAGTGCATCGTACTATGACGGGCATTGCGTCCATCTACAGCACCGCGTCATACCGTGTACCTCGTCCGTAAGGTGGCGTGGTTTAATTTTTTGAACAGCCGTATTCCACACACATTTTACATAGTCGACTATTCGCTTAAACTCGAGCCACAGTTCTCCCACATGCCCTTGCCCATAGGTAAATGTTTCAAGTTTATCCTAGTCTCACACGCCCCCCCCCCTCCTCCCCGCCTTAAAAACATTGTGTGGCTCAGCTGTTCATACTTTGATGATCACGATCTGTTCGGTACAGCCGGCCGGTGTGGCCGTGCGGTTAAAGGCGCTTCAGTCTGGAACCGCGTGACCGCTACGGTCGCAGGTTCGAATCCTGCCTCGGGCATGGATGTGTGTGATGTCCTTAGGTTAGTTAGGTTTAATTAGTTCTAGCGCTCTAGGCGACTGATGACGTCAGAAGTTAAGTCGCATAGCGCTCAGAGCCATTTGAACCATTTTTGTTCGGTACATGTAGTTCCAGCTATACATGAATGTGGGTCGCCATGAGAGACCCATTTCTCCTACATGGGGGGTGAGAATGTGACAGTCGGGGGAACACTGACTAAAACTAGCAAGAAAGTATTTAAAAGACCTGCTATCATACCATATAAATTAGAGTTAGCTCCAATATACAGGGTGTTTCAAAAATGACCGGTACATTTGAAACGGCAATAGAAACTAAACGAGCAGCGATAGAAATACACCGTTAGTTGCAATATGCTTGGGACAACAGTACATTTTCAGGCGGACAAACTTTCGAAATTACAGTAGTTACAATTTTCAACAACAGATGGCGCTGCAAGTGATGTGAAAGATATAGAAGACAACGCAGTCTGTGGGTGCGCCATTCTGTACGTCGTCTTTCTGCTGTAAGCGTGTGCTGTTCACAAAGTACAAGTGTGCTGTAGACAACATGGTTTATTCCTTAGAACAGAGGATTTTTCTGGTGTTGGAATTCCACCGCCTAGAACACAGTGTTGTTGCAACAAGACGAAGTTTTCAACGGAGGTTTAATGTAACCAAAGGACCGAAAAGCGATACAATAAAGGATCTGTTTGAAAAATTTCAACGGACTGGGAACGTGACGGATGAATGTGCTGGAAAGGTAGGGCGACCGCGTACGGCAACCACGGAGGGCAACGCGCAGCTAGTGCAGCAGGTGATCCAACAGCGGCCTCGGGTTTTCGTTCGCCGTGTTGCAGCTGCGGTCCAAATGACGCCAACGTCCACGTATCGTCTCATGCGCCAGAGTTTACACCTCTATCCGTACAAAATTCAAACGCGGCAACCCCTCAGCGCCGCTACCATTGCTGCACGAGAGACATTCGCTAACGATATAGTGCACAGGATTGATGACGGCGATATGCATGTGGGCAGCATTTGGTTTACTGACGAAGCTTATTTTTACCTGGATGGCTTCGTCAATAAACAGAACTGGCACATATGGGGAACCGAAAAGCCCCATGTTGCAGTCCCATCGTCCCTGCATCCTCAAAAAGTACTGGTCTGGGCCGCCATTTCTTCCAAAGGAATCATTGGCCCATTTTTCAGATCCGAAACGATTACTGCATCACGCTATCTGGACATTCTTCGTGAATTTGTGGCGGTATAAACTGCCTTAGACGACACTGCGAACACCTCGTGGTTTATGCAAGATGGTGCCCGGCCACATCGCACGGCCGACGTCTTTAATTTCCTGAATGAATATTTCGATGATCGTGTGATTGCTTTGGGCTATCCGAAACATACAGGAGGCGGCGTGGATTGGCCTCCCTATTCGCCAGACATGAACCCCTGTGACTTCTTTCTGTGGGGACACTTGAAAGACCAGGTGTACGGCCAGAATCCAGAAACAATTGAACAGCTGAAGCAGTACATCTCATCTGCACGTGAAGCCATTCCGCCAGACACGTTGTCAAAGGTTTCGGGTAATTTCATTCAGAGACTACGCCATATTATTGCTACGCATGGTGGATATGTGGAAAATATCGTACTATAGAGTTTCCCAGACCGCAGCGCCATCTGTTGTTGAAAATTGTAACTACTGTAATTTCGAAAGTTTGTCTGCCTGAAAATGTACTGTTGTCCCAAGCATATTGCAACAAACGGTGTATTTCTATCGCTGCTCGTTTAGTTTTTATTGCCGTTTCAAATATACCGGTCATTTTCGAAACACCCTGTATCTGGCACTGCATTTGCTGTGTTGATTTCAAATTTGTAGTTATTCTTTCTATATTCTTCTGAAATTGCCCTTCTCGTAGAACAACAGTCGAGAATATCGCAGCAGTTCTCAGTAATTCTACGATGTACATGATTAACTGTAGGTTAGTAGAACTTACTCCTTACTCCTTATCAATCTAACCATCTAGCTCTTGTACTTACGTTCCAAATAGTTTTTCCTACATGTTGTACAATACTTTTCTTATAACCAAGATGTTTATTTATCTTAGGATTTCTAACAACTTTTCACTGCTTCATCGGAAATCTACCTTCTCGACAGTCGAATGTATTGCAGACTCTTCCCATCACTGCAGAAACATGGTCGGGAGATACCTAGTAATTGTCGTATGTTGGAAGAAACTGCGAGAACTGTATCAGAAATTTAATTCTTAGAACTTTCGTTTCATGAGAATGCACGTACTGTGACGGTTTCGGGTATTATTTCTCAAAATACTTAAAGATTCGTTGACCATCATTACAAGGCACACATGGGAGTACTAGCGATCTAACTTAGAAGACGAAGTGATTTTGTCGACGATTCACTTATGCTGTCACTATAGTGGGAATCACAAGACACTTCTATAAGACAGGTCCGTTGCAGGTTATCATGTGTAGAGTGACGTCATAGAAATACCACTACCTTGTTACGTCGTTTAGTGCTTTACATTCCAGCTGGGTGACAAACGTGTTTGTAGATTTGAAATGGAATTGAAGGGGGGGGGGGGAGGGGGGGGTGTAGGACAGCTATAAACAGCTGATGATATGTGCTTCTGGTTTAGACATGCCCATGCTGATCGCTACCTACAGGGTAACGATATAGGGGAATATAGACTAGAAGTAACATGCATCTTCGAAGCAAACCCTTGAAACAAATCTGTGTGTACTGCTCCATTGCGTCATAGAGTTTTTATGGAACCAGTTCTGCAGCCTGCTCCAATATATCTGGCGCTGCATTTGTTGTGTTGATTTCAAATTTGTAGTTATTATTTCTATATTACGAGCCTCAGGAACTAATACTGTACCTCTCTATGTCTCTAGTAGATTTGTGATATTCGGCTCCCATTTTTCTCTTCTGCTCAAATGTACTTGATTTCGACACCACCGTGTTGGGAACTGCATCAGGGATTGTGTCTGCATGCTGGCTTCAGATCTGCTGCTGCTGCTCACATGTGTCAGGCATTGCATCGTCTGCATCACTGAGCTGTTGAACTAAGGAAGTAATAAAAGAAAACCACAAATATTGAGAGAAAGAGGGGGGAATGAATTAATACTTACAATACAGTGTCTGTCAGTTTCTTCTGCCTGGAGGTAGTAGATCTCTGATGACGCTTCATGATGATGAACCTTTCACTATGGCGTATAGGGCACAAGTGGTGGGTCCGTTTGATGGCTTTTAAACTTGGACGCTGAGTATGAGTGGTGGGTGGTAGACGACCGCAGCGCCACGGGAAATGTAACAACGATTTTGTTCTGCACTCATATGCACAGGTCAACCATCTTGGATTCTGACATCGTCAATGACGCCATGGATTTTAAACTTAGAACCACGGACGTCAGTACCTAAAGGGCGACGTAATAGAAATACCTTTGGCCTGCTCACTGGTTTACTTTGTTGAAATGTCATGTGTGAAGAACATGCTAGAAATATATAGCAGAGGGTACTTCTGAAGCTACGACACATACACCGATATCAGCAGGTAAACATTCCGTACTCACAGTCATCCCACATCCTCCCTTCCACACCCAGTCGAAACTTATCATTAGAACTGACAATAGGCCGGGTACCGGCGAGTGTCACGGTGAAACTAAATGTACCCAGGTAACTCTTCCAGATACTGATGACCTGCAGGTCGAAATCTTCCGAGACCCGCAAAATCAAGTACATGCCTCTTCCTTTTCGCAAAGGAGATGTGACCCCAAATTTCTAAACCCAAAGACGCTCCTCAGTCACATTCAGCGATACATACCAGTAATGCAAACTCAGCATCTCATCCCTAGGAGAGATTCCATAATCATTAAAACTAATGATACTCATTCACACTCCCTCCGAATTATCCCCCCTTTTGGAGGAAATGCCTGCATAATGACCCTTACAAACCCCCCACCTAAACAACCTCAGCGTCCTCGCCGACCCTCAACGTTCATGGCACGGACCAAAACTGGTTAACTTAGAATACACAGACGAAGAGATCTAAAGTGGAGTAAACTCGCAACCAAGGATCAATGTGTGCAAAGCATACCACATTCAAAGTGATAATGGATCGAAGCACTCTCAGAATAACATGACACACTTTTCAAACATGGGGCCTTGATTTACCACAAGAAGCATCCTGTAGAAGCATCTCGACTCGCTATCTTGTGTAGAGATGTCAGTGATGCCTCCAAGACAATGATCATCTGATAGAAAATTGCAGGAACTCACCTGTTCTCTCTGCAGGCAAAACTACCTAAACAAACAATGCAGGAACACAAACTCCCCACCTACCTGCAACAGTTGCGACCAAACTTACCCCAGCTACTCCCATAAATGCAAATCCAAACTCTCTCCCCAAGAGCATGAACTCACCGTCCCATATACGCATAATTGATACACCATTTCACAAAAACTATTCCCTCCGTCCTCCGACGATCTCTGAATATATAGTCCATTTCATAACCTTACTCTTGCAAAACATACATCCTTTTAAAAAATCCTACATCGTACAGCAAGTAATTCTCGCCACCTGTGCCACCTTCAATCTTAATACCTACACCACATATTACCAAAATCAAGCCCATTTCATTTTTGACAGTCTCGAAACAGTAGTCTAAATCTACCCCACAAACACCTCCTTATTTTACTGCCAGCAACACGAAATCCATGGCCTTCTCCTCAAATAAATCTTTCTCCAACCCCACCATTCCATACAAATGTCTCCTTACCTCCTACCTTGCACTGATAATCCCCATCCTATTGCCTACAGAGGAGTAGCTACGGCCCATCTCTGTAATATCTCGTTTACCCCCAAACCGCAGCACATCCTCACCATCCTTCTCCCATAGCTCACATTAACCATTGCCCCTATCTACATCTGTCCTAACTGTCCTATCCCTTACTATTTCCTAACCCATGTAGACAAATCCTTTACCGCTTACATAATCACAGCTGAGCTTAATCGCCGGGTGGAGTGGCCGTGCGGTTCTAGGCGCTACAGCCTGGAGCCGAGCGACCGCTACGGTCGCAGGTTCGAATCCTGCCTCGGGCATGGATGTGTGTGGTGTCCTTATGTTAGTTAGGTTTAATTAGTTCTAAGTTCCAGGCGACTGGTGACCTCAGAAGTTGAGTCGCATAGTGCTCAGAGCCATTTGAGCTTAATCTTCCACCCTGACAGAAACACCACCACCAGTACCACTACTGCCTCCCCCAACCTCTTGAGGCGCCTCACAGAAGAAGCCCTAGATCCAACTGGGAGTGATCACCTTCCTGTTCTTCTCCAGATCTCATACCATGTACCAAATACAATCTGCCCCACTCCTAATTGTCCATCCTGACAAACCCAGGATTATTCCAGTGCTGACTGGAATACATACCACGCCCATATCCATACCCTAATAGAAAGCCACGATTCCAGTCTTCATAACGTGATGACATCCATTGTGAGGTTGACTTCCTACAACACACCATCTCGGATGCAATTTCCGACCATATCACACCCTGAACTCTCTTCTATGACTGTCCTACTCTCCAACCACGTGCTCTTGCCCTGCTCCAAGAATCCCGTTGTATGTACTGAGAAATCCTTCGTACTGTTGACCAGGACGCGCTCACACGCCACCAACAGCTGCAGCGACACTTTTGCAGTTGATTACAAGCCACACGACGTCGGGACTGGCCCATGACATGCAGTAAACTAAAAGAAATACCTATAAACTCTCTGACGTATTGGAAAGCATTCCATTAGACTCCACTCCCACATATTCCATTTCACATAACAGCAGACCCTTTCCAGACAACCTCATCAAAGCCAACCACTTCGCATCCTACCTTTCCACATGATCTTAACTTTGATTACTCGATGGACCCTTTAGGCATGAATGTACCAACACAACTATCCCACCTTTCGCGCCAGATTTCCTGTACTTACACAGCACTCCATGAACAGGACTAAACACGTCATTAACAGCTGACAACATTACAAAATCTCTCGCTAAAAATCGAAAAACTTCATCTGCTCACGATACCGTTACTTGTCGCTGTCACAAAGAATATCCCATAGCCGATCACGAAACCCTTGCCATCCTTTACAATACCATGTTCATTATTACCCACAGCAGTGGGAAAGTCCGAAGTCCTCCTTTTCCTGAAATATGGTAAACGAATATCGCAGACCTCATCCCATCGACCCATCAGCCACACATCAGTTTTCAGCAAAATCTTTGAAATTATTGTTACCGACGAATCCATCAGCATCTCGCAACCCACCTACCCACTCCCAGTGCCCAATGTGGCTTTCATACCAACCATTCCATTGACGACCAACTTCCTTGTCTTCCCCACCTAGTCTCCCATCATCTGAGTAAATGAAAGTCCACCTTATTTGCCTCTCTTGATACTCAAAAGCCTTCGGTATTCCGGACTACTTTTCAAACTATAAACCTATGCACTCCAAATCGAGCTACAAACCGATGCAGTCCTAATCAAGCTATAAACCTATGAATTCCGATTCATCTACGTACGACTTATAGCATCCTTCTTTCACCACTGTCCTACGTATGTCACAATCAAACACGCCTGCTCACGCATATTTCACCCTGCTACAGGTGTGCCTCAAGCTCTGTCGTTTCACCACTCCTTCACGTCCTGTACACTGCAGACATTCCCAAAAGACCACGCCGTACGGACCACCTGCAATATGCCGACGGCGCTGTCTACCTAGCCACTCACCACGTCCTTCAACTCTCCCATGCCTCCCGGCAACACCACTTGAAACTGCTGGGGCAATACGTGGAAACTTCAAGTAAATCCACAGAAAAGCCAAGCCATCATCTTTGGTCGCACCAATCAACGTTTCCGGCGACCAGATTGCCATCTCTCCATCCACAACCAGCTCATCCCTCAGACTAACACAGTTAAGTATTTAGGACTAACTCTCAACAGAAAAGTAACATCAAACGCACATCTCCTTACTGTCCAGCACACAGTCTGAAACCAATTGAAACTACTAAAGCGCCGCATCTGGGGTGTACATCCTTCTACCAATATTCTCACTTATTAATCCCTCATCCACCCCGTGCTCACTTATGCCTGCGTTGCTTCGATCTCTGTCTGGCCTAAATTCTATACGTCACTTGAAATCCTGAAAAGACGTGCAGTTGTCCTTGCCCTCCGCATCCGCCTACTCTCCCCAACTCGCATCTCCCCAACGCATCCGCCTCCGATGCCTTCTTCTCTTCCTGGAGAATCTTAGGATCTGATACGTTAATTTCTAAACCTATGTCCAACACCTAGTTTTCCATCCTCTAATCATCAGTGTAGCCATCCTGCTGCCCCAGTACACCCATAGTCCACCTTCCATGCACCTTCATGCCTTATCCAATTACCACCCCCAACAATGAAATCCGGCCCGCAATACACCCCTCTCTCCAACCCAAATCACAACGCTCCACCTCATAATATCCTTCCATTTTCTCCTTCATTTTTAATCCAACTTGCTGACTAAAAGTCAGTTGCTCAAGGCCCCACAGTCATACTCGTCATTGCGTCCTCATAATGACAACTATTTTCATCTCTCACCAGCCTCACCATCACACGATAGTGTCATTCATATTAATCAGTGACTATGTTTTAATTATATTATAATATCGCCAAACAAGTCTTAAAAAACCACCAAAATTTTCCATTGTTATTTACGAAAACCTCGTTTATTGTAATTAGTTTTTCTGTGAAAATCGCAAATATCGCTCACCAACGCATTTTAGAAAGTCGTCTGTTGCCTTCATTTTTATGTATTTTACCATCTTTTAAATTTATGTGTTTTAACCATCTTTTTAATACAATATGTGTAACCTTTGGCTGAGAGCTGTTTTTATCCGCTGCCAGCCCGCCCCCTTTGTGGGATATTGAAATAACAATAAAGAAAAGAAAAAAAAACCGTGTTGTCAGCAGAGAAGCAGTAACAGGAGAATGGATCGGTCAGGAATTCTCCGTGACTTCACACCTGGACTAGCCATTTCATATCACCCGAGTAACAGTAACATTTAAACCCTTCTAAACCTGACGAAGGCGGCTACTGGTGATGCTACTATGAAGTGGAAAAGCGAAGCAACAACCACAACTAAATCAAGACCAGGGACCGGCCGGTGAGCTGTGCGGTCTAACGCACTGCTTTCCGAGCGGGAAGGCGTGCCGGTCCCTGACACGAATCCGCTCGGCGGATTAGTGGCGAGGTCCGGTGTGTTGGCCATTCTGTGGGTGGTTTTAAGGCGATTTTCCGTCTGCCTCGGCGAATGCGGGCTGTTTTCTCTTCTTACGCATCAGTTACACCATGTCGGCGACTGCTGCGCAAACACTGTCTCCACGTACATGTACACCATAATTACTCTACCACGTACCACGCAAACATTTGGGGTTACACTCGTCTGGTGTGAGAAGTTCCCGGGGGAGGTGAGAGAGGGGGGGGGGGGGGGTGTCCACTGGGGGCCGAACCGCACAATAACCCTGGGTTCGGTGTGGGGCGGCGGTGGGGTGAGCGGACTGCTGTAGCCTTTCGTGGAGATGTGAACCACTGAGGGCTACGGCGAAGACGAAGCCTCTCCGTCGTTTCTAGGTCCCCAGTTCAATATAATGCAATACAAATCAAGACCAGGCAGATCCCATGTTCTGACGGACAGGGACCGTCGAGCACTGTGGAGGATAGTCGTAAAAAGTAGTATGAAATGAACGGATGGAATCACTCGTGATTTGCAAAGCACTACCAGCAATCCACCTAGCACTATGATTGTTCGTTGGGAGTTAAGAAATAATAGGGTACAATGATGGAGCAGCTCTTCATCAGACACACTGTAGTCAGTCCTAAGCGATGCTCGAGGTGATGTCAAGAGAAACCCCACTGCACAGTGGAAGACTGCATACGATTGATCTGGACTGCCGAACCACGCTATAGCCTAAGGCAGTCTCATAGAAGGATTTGGGTTTTGACGAATGCATGGAGAACGTTACCTGCTATTATCCGTAGTGCCAAGAGTGAAATACGGAGAAGGTGATGTTAGCGTATGAGAGGTACACTCACGCTCATAAATTAAGGATAATTGCAGAATGTGGTGCCGCACAATTTGGCACTACACAAAATTGGCGCTAAAAGCATAGGCACATAGGGAACACACAAGACACAGATCTGTACGTCCACGGTATTGGTAATAAGTTGAGAAAACTGTCACGAAACACATGGGCTACAAAACTCGCTGTTTCCAGTGCATGAACCCAAACATCAATATGGGATATTATCACCATGTACACATACACAGGCCGCACAACGGGTTGGCATACTAAGGATCAGGTGGTCGAGCAGCTGCTGGGGTATATCCTCCCATTCTTGCACCAGTGCTTGTCGGAGCACCTGAAGTGTCGTAGGGGTTTGAAGACGTTCAGCGATACGTCGACCGAGAGCATCCCAGAGGTGCTCGGTGGGGTTTAGGTCTGGAGAACAGGCAGGCCTCTCCATTCGCCTGATATATTCTATTTCAAGGTACTCCTCCACGATGGCAGCTCGGTGGGGCCGTGCGTTATCATCCATCAGGAGGAAGGTGGGACCTACTGCACTCCTGAAAAGGCGGACATACTGGTGCAAAATGACGTCCCGATACACCTGACCTGTTACAGTTTCTCTATCAAAGACATGCAGGGGTGTACGTGCACCAATCCCACCCTACACCATCAAACCACAACCTCCATACAGGCCCCTTTCAAGGCCATTAAGGAGTTGGTATCTGGTTCCTGGTTCACGTCAGATCAAAACCCGGCGAGAATCACTGTTCAGACTATACCTGGACTCGTCCGTGAACATAACCTGGGACCACTGTTCCAATGATCATGTAGTGTGTTCTTGAGACCAGACTTTACGGGATCTCCTGTGGCCAGGGGTCAGTGGAATGCACCTTGCAGGTCTCTGGGCGAATAAACCGTGTCTGTTCAGTCGTCTGTAGACTGTGTGTCTGGAGACAACTGTTCCAGTGGCTGCAGTAAGGTCCCGAGCAAGGCTACCTGCAATACTCTGTGGCCGTCTGCAGGCACTGATGGTGAGATATCGGTCTTCTTGTGGCTTTGTACACTGTGGACGTCCCGTACTGTAGCCCCTGGGCACGTTTCCTGTCTACTGGAATCGTTGCCATAATCTTGAGATCACACTTTGTGGCACGCGGAGGGCCCGTGCTACGACCGGCTGTGTTTGACCAGCCCCCAATCGCCCCAGTATTCTACCTGTCATAACGTCATCAATATGTGTTCTTTGAGCCATTTTCAATACACAGTCACCATTAGCACGTCTGGAAACGTCTGCACACTTACTCGCTGCACCGTTCTCTGACATTCCCCATCACACCTTTCCGTATGTGGACTGTTACCAGCGCCACAGTGCGATGACCGCATGTCAAATGCACCGCATGGTCATACCCCAAGGTAATTTAAACCCGCAAACCGCCCACCGGAGCATTGTTTCACCATTTATCAGCATTATCCTTAATTTATGATCATGAGTGTCTTTTTTATGGTTATGTTGTGGTTCCCTTACGGCGCTTAAGAAAACGTGAATGAATTTCACAGCACTATGTACAGCGTACAGTACAGTTCGGAGACGATGACTGTATCAGCATGAAAATGCACCTTGTCGTAAATCAGCTTCTTTGGGGCAATCGTTTGTGGACAATAACGGTCCTGATT
Organism: Schistocerca americana; assembly: GCF_021461395.2. NCBI lineage: Eukaryota > Metazoa > Arthropoda > Insecta > Orthoptera > Acrididae > Schistocerca > Schistocerca americana. Next base: position 405,832,497 of record NC_060121.1, on the reverse strand, counting down.
TGGACTGGCTTGCCCAGAGTCACGACCTGTACCGTACAGGACATCTCTGGTAGGAGTTAGAACGTCGACGTCGCTCCAGGCCTCAGCGCTCAACTTCACTAACTTCGCTGGTATTGGCCGTTGAGGGACAATGAGCCGCCTTTCCGCCAAAGACAGTCAGACACCTCGCTGAAAGTGTTCCCAGCAGAGTTCAAGTAGTCATAAGGCCGAAGGCTGGACACGCCACATACTGATATCCACTTATAAGTGTACGGATACTTTCAATCAGGAAGTGTATAGTGTTATTTCATCCTGTTCACTGAGTGAGTTTATTAGGAACATCATTGTCTCTACACCTGACTGGATGGCAGGAGGAGGGAGGCGAGGACAGAAATCCTTTTTTCGATAGAAGTTTTTATTTTAATTCCTGGCCGGCCGGGGTGGCCGAGTGGTTCTAGGCGCAACAGTCTGGAAACGCGCGACCGCTACGGTCGCAGGTTCGAATCCTGCCTCGGGCATGGATGTGTGTGCTGTCCTTAGGTTAGTTAGGTTTAAGTAGTTCTAATTTCTAGGGGACTGATGGCCTCAGAAGTTAAGTCCCATAGTGCTCAGAGCCATTTGAACCATTTTTTTAATTCCTGTTGGCCGCTACGACATCTGCACCCACACGACTACACTGCAATTCATGCACAACTGACTAGCCGAGGCTTCATCGAACAACTTTTAGACTGTTTCTCTACCGTTCCACTCTCCAACAGCCCATAGGAAAAATACTCACTTTAATCTTTCCGTGCGAGCTTTGATTTCTCTTATTTTATTATGATGTATGTTGGCGTCAATAAAATGTTTTCGGGTTCAGAGGAGATAGTGAACGAAATTTCGTGAAAAGATATCTCCGGAACGGAAAACGCATTTGTTTTAATGATTGCCACTCCAACTCGCTTATCATATCCTTTACACTCTCTATCCTATTTCGCGATAATACAAAACGAGCTGTCCTTCTTTGGAATTTTTCGATGTCCTCTGTTAATCTCATCTGGTAAGGATTGCACAACGCACAGTAGAGCCCCTCCACGCCCACACCGGCATGATGGCCAACTCAAAAGGTCTACTGCCATCTCTGCATAAGGGTTAGTTTTCACTAAAGTGAGGTGTCACAGGATGTGGGTACTGCGATGTTTTGCGTACGTCTGGTTAAGGTTAACCATTAATACGCTCTCATCTAGAGATAGATTGGGTCGAAGTCGAACGAAGGGTAGCGGTTTGAAGGGCAGAGGAAAAAAAGTGCCAAGGCAAGAGCAAAGGGAAGAAAACCTCTGCCATAATTAGGTCGGGTGGTAAGAGCAGTAGCGGATGTCTTGATGTGCTGCGATAGGTCGTGCAAGGCTAGGCTTTGTTAGAAGTGGGTATCATGCATGTCGATACCTTTGACGTTGTGCGGTGATGTTGCTCAGCGGCTGCCGCTGGGTGCCGGTGTAGAGCTCTCGTTCAGCGTCAGCAACCTATGACAGTTAGGTTTATCATCGTTTTTGTGTCCGGTAGGTCATATATCGGATGCTCAGTGTAGGGTGATGTTGGCGAATTCTTTGTGCGTCTGTGGCCCAGCTCGTCAGTGTCCCTGCTGTAGCCTGTTGGTCGGCTGTAATAGCAGCTGGTAATTACCAGTCAGTGTTGCTGATATGCAGGGGCTTGCCGACGTTTGTCACTTGTTGGTGTATATTAGTTTACCATAGGTGGCTATGCCCTAGCTAGTAATGTCTTTGGCCGCTTGTGCTTCCACCTGTAGTTGTGACTGTAGTTTCCGAGTGAGGATGAAAGGATTGTTCGAGTGTCTCGAGTTCCTGTATAGTCGTGTGTCGTGTTTTTTGAATACTTATTTGAGGGTTTCAAGGCGGTATTCTTGGTGAAGATCCAAGGCGGTATTCTTGGTGCTTGTGGAGCGTAGAGCGTTACTAATGATTCGTAGCACTTTGTTCTGTATGATCAGGCGGCGCAGTCGTGTCGGAGCTGCATATCCCTAGACGGGAGCTGCGTACGTCATCAGAGAGGTCTAATCAGTGTCACGTGTATGGACCTCCACACCCTCCTATTCAGTGTCCTTTCCCTTTTGAGCATTGGGTACAGCTGTTTAAGCCTCGCGTGCGCTCTGTTGGCAACGTACTCGATATGGTCCTCCCAAGTAAGTTTCCGGTCCAGCCAGACACCTAGGTATCTGACTTTCTCTCGGAAACGTATTGGGCGTGTATGTAGTGTTATCTGTCTACTGTGTTGATGGCTCTTAGCACTATGGGACTTAACATCTATGGTCATCAGTCCCCTAGAACTTAGAATTACTTAAACCTAACCAACATAAGGACATCACACAACACCCAGTCATCACGAGGCAGAGAAATACTGTGTTGATGTTTGCGCAGTAGTTTCGGTCCGCGTGTAAACAGTATTGCTTCGCACTTGTCGACCTTTACTTTAATACGCCATCGCTCCAACCAAGGTTCGGCTGTTCAGAGTGCTGTGTGTATTCGTGAATTAATGTTGGACGGTTTCCAATCTTGCGCAAGGATGGCGGTGTCTTCCGCGTAGATGGCTAACGTCTTGTTTTGTGTTGCTGGGAAGTCGTTAATGTACAGGATGAACAAGATGGGCTCTAGGATGCTTCTTTGGAGTACTCCAGCTTGGATACCATGTTGTGTTGATTGTTTGTCCTGTACGTTAGTGTTGAAACACCTGTTCGTGAGTTATGACTGTATTGGATATACGAGTCCATCCGGGAAACTAGATAGTTTAATTTGTTCGTAATTGCGACTCCTGGGATTTAGATGAATTGACGGCTTTTGGATTTGTGTGAGTATCCTGTAACCGAAATTTAACGGATTTCTTTTAGTACCCATGCGGATGACAAGATACTTTTCTTTGCTTAAAGTCAACTGCCATTTTTCGTATCATACAAATATCGTGACTAAGTCATTTTGCAGTTGGTTTCGATCTTCCAATAACTTTTCTATACGGTAAATACAACATCATCTGCAAACAATCTAAGAGGGCTGCTCAGATTATCTCCTTAATCGTTTATGTAGAATAGGACAGCAGAAGGCCTATAACACTACCATGGGGAACGTCAGATCTTCCCTCTGTTTTACTCGATGACTTTCCGTCAACTACTACGAACTGTAACCTCTCTGACAGAAAATCACGAATCCAGTCGCACAACTGAGACGATATTCCACAGGCACGCAATTTGATTACAAGTCTCTTTGAGGATCGATGCTAAATCCTTCTGGAAATCTATAAATATAGAATACAGACTCCCCTGCCGGTAGCAGTCATTACTTCGTGCGAATGAAGCGCTAGTTGTCTTTTAAAAGAACAATTTTTTTTGAATCTGTGATGACTATGTGTCAACAGAACGTTTCTTCGAGGTAATTCATAATGTTCAGCACAGTATACGTTCGAAAAACCTACTGGAAATCGATGTTAGCGATATGGGTCTGTAAGTAATCGGACTACTCCTATTTCCTTTTTTGGGTCAAATGGCTCTGAGCACTATGGGACTTAACATCTGAGGTCATCAGTTCCCTAGAACTTAGAACTACTTAAACTTAATGACATCACACAGATCCATGCCCGAGGCAGGATTCGAATCTGCGACCGTAGCGGTCGCGCGGTACCAGACCGAAGCGCCTAGAACCGATCGGCCACAACGACCGGCTCTTTTTTGGGTACTGGTGTGACTTGTGCAAGTTTTCAGCATCTGTGGTCGAAGGGGCGGGGGGGGGGGGGGGGGTGAGGCTTGTACATGATTGCTAAGTATGCTAAGTATGGAGCTACTGATCAGTATACTCTGAAAGAAACTTAATTGGCATACAATTCTTTATTAAATGATGTGAACTGGTTCGCTACACCTAGGATATCTACTTGTAAATTACTCGTCTCAGCAGGTGTTCCTCATTGGAGTTCTGCAATATTTACTTCGTCTTCTTTGGTGAATTTCGGAAAAAGGGTGTTTAGTAACTCTGCTTTAGTAGCACTGTCATCGGTAATATTAGCATTGTATCACGAAGTGAAGATATTGATTCTGTCTGCCGCTGGTGTATTATACGTAAGACGAGCATCTCTTTGTATTTTCCGTAACTGTTCGAGGTATGGTTTCGTCGCGGAAGCTGCTAAGAGCATCAAGCACTGGTGTCCGTGCTAAGTTTTGAGCTCCAGCAAAACATCATCCATCTCAGAGATTTTGCATTCTTTTTTTGTTGTTTCTGCAACTGTGCTGTTTTGTGTACCACGGGGTGAGCGGTACCATATTTCATTGATTTATTTGGTATAAATCTCTCAATTAGCGCTGATACTATTTTTTAGAATGCAAGCCACATCTTGTCTACACTTACATAGTCCGGAAGGAGTGGAGGCTGTCTCTTAGTAAAGCGTCAACGGAATTTTTATGTGCTTCTTTAAATAGTTGTATTGTGCTACAGGCGAATAATGGGCAATTGGAGACAGTAACGAGCAAAATCACCAGTAGGAGCAGCAAGAAGGCATTTTGTTACCTGTCTTTCGCCACTATGTTTAGAGGCGTGGGAGTTGAGGAAGCTTTGTGCTGTTGGACCATAAGATGGCTTCTACTGGGGAAATTCTCTAACGAGTGGGGGTCAACGTAATATAATAAAGTAACGATCTGTGCTAGGGTTTACTAAGGTTGCAATCAACAGACTACACACGTAAAAACCCTATGAAGTTAGCTACGAGTGCAGAACACTATAGACTTGTGAGATGGACATTTCTGTTAGCAATGTCTAATGGAATCCCAAAAAGGTAAAATGTTTGGACAATACATCACACAGCAGTACTGGAAGATCTCAATGAGTTGGGAAAAACTGTACAGTTCCAGGAGGCTCGTGTAATCACACGGTTACCTTCATTTACTTTCAAGAGAAAGTTACGTAATTTCAGAAGAAGTGTGGAATAGTGGATTGAAATTGTGAAGTAGCCTGTAAAAATAAATCGTATCTACAGATACAGGTTCCCTTTCTCTTTGCTACCAGAGCGACATACAGAACGACAGCGCTTTCTAAGCTGCCCACCACGTACCTGCAGTAAACAGTAGATAAGTACTCTTTGTACACAGCGTTGTCTAGGCCGGTAGAGCACTGTATCTGCGTGGCGAGGTCGCGTGAGGAGTTCTGATCTGTCATTACACGATTTTCGGCTTCACTCGAGTGCCGGCTCTTTCACGCGCCGTCATGGGGGCGAGCACTCGGCAAGAGCAAACCTCAGGCTCGATAGCCACCTCAAAACGCTGCGCGAGGTGTAGCAGTGGGTATTGTGTTGTTTTGTATTGTATGTTAACCTGGGGCCTAGAAACGACGGAGAGGCTCCGTCCCCGCCGCAGCCGCAGTGGTCCACAACCCCACGACGACTACCGCAGTCCACACAGAACCACTCTTTCAGGGTTATTGTGCGGTTCGGCCGCAGGTGGACCCCCCCCCCCCCCCCCCTTCCTCTTTCCCTCCAGGGAACGGCTCACACCAGACGAGTGTAGCCCCTATGTTTGCGTGGTAGAGTAATGGTGGTGTTCGCGTACGTGGAGAACTTGTTTGCACAGCAATTCCGACATAGTGTAGCTGGGGCGGAATAAGGGGAACCAGCCCACATTCGCCGAGGCAGATGGAAAACCACCTAAAACCATCCACAGACTGGCCGGCTCACCGGACCTCGACACAAGTCCGCCGGGTGGATTCGTGCCGGGGACCAGGCGCTCTTCCCCAATCGGGAAAGCCGTGCATTAGACCGCACGGGTAACTGGGCGGGCGTAGCAGTGGGTAAAGAAAGCGTTTTGCACCTCTACGGTCTGCATCCCATACACAAGCAGGCACACATGCTTGAAGTCTGTTTAGCCACACATGCCGAGCACGTGACCGCGAAATTTATTCACTCTCCCTCGCACGCGCACCACAGCCGAGTGAAGACAACACGGATCATCCACTTCCCTGCTGCGCTCTATTGGCTGCCACAAGCCACTGTAGGAGAAAAACACTACGTTCCTGTATTGGCTTGCCCCTCATTAGGCTATACCATGGCTGGAATCGCCTAATGAGGGACAAGCCAGTACATAATAAAAATTACTGTTTTGAAATGAATTAAAACCACTGAAGTGAAGTCAATGGATAAACATAAAATCAGTTTAGATGCAATGAGGAAATGATATCAGTGCAACCGCCCAGCTGTGCCGAACCTGCGACATAACGAATATATCAGGCGAGAACGTCTATTAGTAGTGTTCACAAACCAAAGAGTGGAAACATGCGTGACAGTGCGTTTCAATCAAGTCAGGAAGCATGCTCACATAGCGTAATGGTTATGATGGACATCTCACTACAAGCAGGAAAATTACTAGCCGAAGCCCTGGTATCATACAATATTCATTTGTCACGACATATTTGAAAGCTACTGTCGATGAAACATTACAATGAGGTGACAAAGTCATGGAATAGCGATATGCACATGTAGATAGCGGCAGCATCTACTACACAAGGTGTAAAAGGGCAGTGCTTGGCGGAGCTGTCATTTGTTCTCAGGGGATCCAAGTGCAAAGGTTTCCGATGTGATTATGGCCGCACGACGGGAACTAACAGAGTTTGAACGTGGAATGGTAATTGGAACTAGACGCATGGGATATTCCATTTCGGAAGAGCGTGCTGAGAATACCAAATTTCAGATGTTACCTCTCACCACGGACAACGCAGTGGCCAAAGGCGTCTACTTAGAGTCGTCGATGGTAGTAGAGGAGCAACACTGCGTGAAATAGCCACAGAAGTCAATGTGGGACATATGACGAACGTATCCTTTAGAACAGTGCCGTTGGCGTTAATGGCTATGGCAGCAGACGACCGACGCAAGTAGCTTTACTAAGACCACGGTATCGCCTGCAGCGCTTCTTCTGGGTTCGTGACATCAGTTGGACTCTAGACGACTGGAAAACCGTGGCCTGGTCAGATGAGTCCCGATTTCTCTTGGTAATAGCTGATGATAGGATTCGAGTGTGGCACACAGCCCACGAGAGCCATGGACCCAAGGCACTGTGCAAGATGGTGGTGCCTGTGTACTGGTATGGGCTGTGTTTTCATGGAATGGACTAAGTCCTCTAGTTACGTTTGGCACCTGTAGCCATTCATAGACTTGATGTTCCCTAACAACAACGGAATTTTTATGCATTACAGTGTACCAAATCACTAGGCCACAATTGTTCGCGATTCGTTTGAACGACATTCTGGACAATTCGAGTGAATATCACAGATCACCCGACATGAGTGCCAAAAACAAATATGGGACATAATAGAGAGGTCAGTTCGTGCACAGAATCCTGCACTGGCATCACTTTCGCAATTATGGGCGGCTATAGAGGGAGTGTGGCTGAATATAGTATTTCTGTAGGGAACTTCCAACGACTTCTTGTGTCCATGCCTCTTCGGATTGCTGCACTACTCCGGCAAAAGGATGTCCAACACGATTTTTGGAGGTATCCCATGACTTTTGTCACTCAGTGTATAGTACCTGCTTCTAAAATCCTTTCATCCGTCTAAATAAACCCAGCCCGCATGCCTGTCTGTCATGGGTACAGGTGAGCTTGGGTGGGCAAACGGGCTGACGGGCGGGCAGTGTTGCATCCGGGCTGTAGAGTATGCGATCGTACTCCACTGGCCGAGTACATGCGGGCAATTGGCGCTTGGGCAAAACGCGGGCTATCAGGACAGCCTGGCAGGTACCCTGCACTACCTGTGCTTGCCTACGAGTGTGATGAGGGGCAGGCAGGGGCGTTCTTGCCCCATTGGGTAGCGTTGGATAAGCCTAAAGTAAAGAATTCACTGACGTTTGTAGCGGCTCGCCTACTTTGTTTCTTCGTTGATTGTCCTCGGTGTCGACGTCCTGCGTTGCTATGCTGGCTGAGAAATGAGATTTGTAATTCCGACACTGACTACTGTAAATAATGTAGCCGACAGGTGTACAGTTGCGTTTCACAGTACTTTAATTTCACAGTTCGCAACCCCCCAATAATACACAGTTATTTGGCCAGTGCGCTATTGTTTATCTTTCGATAAGCCTCATTAATAGGTTGCAGGCAAACCTCCACATACTGCTACAATAATTTACTATTGAACATCTACGAGCAGCAAAAACCTAACCACAAAGTTCATATTTTTTGTTTAAATCACGAAATTAACATATATGATTACATAACCAATACTTTTGACAAAACTGTTAATTACTTTGGAATTAATTAAGGGCTGGCTTTGCTAACACGTTTTGAAATAAAGCCAAATAGAACATTTAAGAATACTATTAGTTGTTCCTCCAAATGTTTATAATTAGTACAGAATTTATATTTGTTTATACATCAACAATAGAATTTAAGCTACGAAGCAATTACTGATGTCGGCCTATAATAAAAGGTACTAACTAGGAATAGTCAAAATAAATTAGAAAATCAATTACATACCTAAAACTAAGCACAAAATTAGATCTGGCGTCATGTTCTTTACAACTGAGGGCCAATCTTTCTCTTTTATGGGAATGCAGATTACATTCACGTATGTTAATGGTAATTAGTTCAAAATGAAAATAATTGAATTTAAGGAGGCAGATGGCAAAACAAGAGGGAAAATAAAATTATCCCAGCTTGCTTCGTCACACGTTCTGGAGAAACTGACATTGCACTGTGCAAGACCGACCCAGTAGAAAATAGACCATTCTGATGGAGACCACTTGCAACAGCAGTCAAACCGTCGCTGTTGAAACAAAATAAGGACGTGGTGAGAAACATGGAAAAGTTTTAAGTTGACAATGGACGCAGAAGCCTATGCTCTCAGAAGGACACATAAGTCTAAAAGTGTTCTGTAAGATTTTCGTATTTGTCCTATAGATATTGGTGTAGACCTCCATCTGAAGTCTGGTTTGATGCAGCTCTTCATCTCTGCATCACAGATATAACCTGCATTCATTTGAACCTGCTTCTGCAAGCCTTGATCTCCCTCAGCAATTTTACTGGCTACAGTTTCCACCCAAATTGACCAACCCTTGATACCTCAGGAGGCGTCCATTCAATCGATCCCTTCCCTTATTCAAGTTGTATAGTAAATTTCTTTTTCACTAATTGGATAGCACATCCTTATTAGTTATCTGATATACTCATCTACTCTTCAGCATTCATTTGTAGCCCCACATTTAAAATGATTCTATTCTCTTCTTGCCTGGACTATTCATCGTACACGTTTCACTTCTACACTCCTGGAAATTGAAATAAGAACACCGTGAATTCATTGTCCCAGGAAGGGGAAACTTTATTGACACATTCCTGGGGTCAGATACATCACATGATCACACTGACAGAACCACAGGCACATAGACACAGGCAACAGAGCATGCACAATGTCGGCACTAGTACAGTGTATATCCACCTTTCGCAGCAATGCAGGCTGCTATTCTCCCATGGAGACGATCGTAGAGATGCTGGATGTAGTCCTGTGGAACGGCTTGCCATGCCATTTCCACCTGGCGCCTCAGTTGGACCAGCGTTCGTGCTGGACGTGCAGACCGCGTGAGACGACGCTTCATCCAGTCCCTAACATGCTCAATGGGGGACAGATCCGGAGATCTTGCTGGCCAGGGTAGTTGACTTACACCTTCTAGAGCACGTTGAGTGGCACGGGATACATGCGGACGTGCATTGTCCTGTTGGAACAGCAAGTTCCCTTGCCGGTCTAGGAATGGTAGAACGATGGGTTCGATGACGGTTTGGATGTACCGTGCACTATTCAGTGTCCCCTCGACGATCACAGAGGTGTACGGCCAGTGTAGGAGATCGCTCCCCACACCATGATGCCGGGTGTTGGCCCTGTGTGCCTTGGTCGTATGCAGTCCTGATTGTGGCGCTCACCTGCACGGCGCCAAATACGCATACGACCATCATTGGCACCAAGGCAGAAGCGACTCTCATCGCTGAAGACGACACGTCTCCATTCGTCCCTCCATTCACGTCTGTCGCGACACCACTGGAGGCGGGCTGCACGATGTTGGGGCGTGAGCGGAAGAGGGCCTAACGGTGTGCGGGACCGTAGCCCAGCTTCATGGAGACGGTTGCGAATGGTCCTCGCCGATACCCCAGGAGGAACAGTGTCCCTAATTTGCTGGGAAGTGGCGGTGCGGTCCCCTACGGCACTGCGTAGGATCCTACGGTCTTGGCGTGCATCCGTGCGTCGCTGCGGTCCGGTCCCAGGTCGACGGGCACGTGCACCTTCCGCCGACCACTGGCGACAACATCGATGTACTGTGGAGACCTCACGCCCCACGTGTTGAGCAATTCGGCGGTACGTCCACCCGGCCTCCCGCATGCCCACTATACGCCCTCGCTCAAAGTCCGTCAGCTGCACATACGGTTCACGTCCACGCTGTCGCGGCATGCTACCAGTGTTAAAGACTGCGATGGAGCTCCGTATGCCACGGCAAACTGGCTGACACTGACGGCGGCGGTGCACAAATGCTGCGCAGCTAGCGCCATTCGACGGCCAACACCGCGGTTCCTGGTGTGTCCGCTGTGCCGTGCGTGTGATCATTGCTTGTACAGCCCTCTCGCAGTGTCCGGAGCAAGTATGGTGGGTCTGACACACCGGTGTCAATGTGTTCTTTTTTCCATTTCCAGGAGTGTATATAAGGCTGTACCCATGACAAACATTTTCAGAAAAGACTTGCTAACACTTCAATTTGCACTACGTATTAACAAATTTCTATTTTTTAGAAACGCTATTTTTGCTGTTTTCGATCTCCATTTTATATCCTCTCTACTTCGATCATCATCAGATACTTTGCTGCATAAGCAGCGCCAGTTTTAGTGTCTTACGTAAATCTTTGAACGTCACATGAGTTAATTATACTGAAGTACATTACCCCTGTTTAGTCGATGTTCATCTTACAACATCTTAACTAGACACTTTCCATTTGAACTGCTGTTCCAGGTCCTTTACCATATCAAAACGAATTGCAATATTACCGGCAGTCCTTAGAATTTTTATTTCTTCTCCATGAATTTTAATCCTCTTTCCAGATTTGTGCATGGTTTCCTTTAGCTCTTGTCGAACGTGCCAATCGAATAACATGGAGTGTACGCTACAACTCCATATTACTCGTTGTTGAAGTACTGCTTCCACTTCATATCCTTTGAATCTTAGGGTATGGCCCTGAATGAAAAGAGCCACATTTACATTGCTGGTCATGAAAATTGCGACACCATAATGCGGAATGCAACAGACGTCAAATTGGCAAAGTATAGTACATACGTGGATATGAAAATGATTGATACTTCAGCTCAATTCGATAAAAAGTAACGCCATCTATATTCCGTGTATTGGGAAAGATAATACAGCAGGTTTCTCATTCTGAAATATAATTTGAATTTTGGTTGTTTGTAAGAAGTTCGTTTTACGCCTCATGTAAGACAGAGAGCCTTCTACGAAGACGTGTCTAGATACGACGGCTTTAGGACCGTGGTGTATCAAGACTGTTGCGTCGTTACGACACATTGCTGCTCATGTGAGTAGAGATCCTACTTCTGCCATGCAAATATTGAATCGAAGGGTTAAGGAGGGCCATACAGAACGCCAACAAGATGGAACTGCCTCACAGTACTAGCACTCTGGGGGACAGACATATTGTTAGGTGGAAAGTGTAAGACCTTATAGGCACGTCACGTACATAGAGCTGTTTGTTTTTGCAGCAAGACAAATGTCCGTATTCGCAGTGCTGCGATGTCTGGATCACTACCGACTGTCAGGACGGTGACCATTGTTATGGCATCCCTCCACCCAGCAGTAAAGAGAGGCGCACCTGCTGTGGTGGATCCCACGACAACAGGACAACATTCGACACATGAGCGAGACCACGTTGCCTTTTCAAACTAGTTCCGGATTTGCATACAGAATCACGATGGCCCTACCCGTTTCTGAAGCCTCCGAGGAGAACGAACTTTGCCAGACTCAATTCGTCATCATCATACGGGTCCAGTACTTGGTGTAAAGGTACAACTGCATATGCATACCCGATATTTTAGACTGCAGTTGTTATATTTCTGAAACGTTAAGGCTGGTGACTGTGCCTTGTCTTCGAGGTGTCCGTGAGGTTGCCTTTCAAGAAAATGACGGTAGACCGCTTGTTGCCGGTGCTGTCCTGACCAACCTCGATGAAGAGGGTGTTCGAATGTTGAGCTGGCCAACACGTTCTCCTGATCTTTCACTTACTGAAAATATTTGGTCGTCGATTACTGAGCGGCAGGGACGCCACCATTCTCCAGACACTATAATTGATGAATTCTGCACCCACATCTTCATTTAAATTCATATACTCCGGGTCACCCACCTGACGGTGTGTGGCAGAGGGTAGTTTGTGCCACTTCCCCCCTTTCTTCTTCTAATAGTGAATGGTCCGGGGAAGAACGATTGCTGGTAAACCTTCCCGTCAGCTCAAATCTCTGTCATTTCACCTTGATGATCTTTTCGCGGGATATAGATAAGGGAAGCAATATATTGGTTGGCTCTTCTAGGAGTTTACACTCTTGAAATTTTAAGAGTAAACCACACAGCGACGCAGAACGCCTCCCTTGTAGAGTGTGCCATTGGAATTGGCAGAGCATCTTCGTGACGCTTTCGCGCTTACTAAATGAATCGATAAAGAATCGTGCTGCTCTTCTGTGGGCCTTCTCATTTTCTCTGCCAGTCTTAGCTGGGGCAGTGGCAGTCTCAAGTATTGCTGAAACGAGGGCAATAGTTGAAATTGGATAAACAGCGTATCTGGCTTAGTCAGTGAAGCTCAGTTCGATTCAGTGCTGAGCCGAGCAGAGCCACAGAGGTGGCAGCTGTGAATACTTAATATCACATCCTGTACACCCGTCAATGAAATACAAATTTAATCCCGTATTCTTCCTACTATACTGCTTATGCCCAAACTGTATTAATCAACGGCTAACTCAGGCCACAGTACCAGTTGGAGGTCGCCTATGTAACGCCTTCCAGTGGGAAAAAATTGATATTCAGTATTTCATTAAGTTTTTGACTCCATATAGAAATTTAAAATGCCGTTGCAGTCTAGTGATTAAGAGGTATAAACGGATGGGACGAAATTCATGGGACGGCGATATGCACATATACAGATGGCGGCAGTATCGCATACACAAGATATAAAATGGCAGTGCATTGGTGGAGCAGTCATTTGTACTCAGCGGATTCACGTGAAAAGGTTTCCGACGTGATTTTGGCCGCACGACAGGAATTAACAGATTTTCAGCACGGGATGGTAGTTGAAGCTAGACGCCAGGAACATTCCATTTCGGAAATCGTTACGGAGTTGAATATTCCGAGATGCACAGTGTCAGGAGTGTGCCGAGAATACCAAATTTCAGGCATTACCTCTCACCACGGGCAACTCAGTGGCCGACGGCCTTCACTTAACAACCGATGGCAGCGGCGTTTGCGTAAAGTTGTCATTGCTAACAGACTTGCAACACTGTATGAAACAACCGCAGAATTCAAGGCGGCTTCCCTCGTCGGAGGTTAGAGTCCTCCCTCGGGCATGGGTGTGTCTGTTGACGTTAGCGTAATAAGTTAGATTAAGCAGTGTGTAAGCTTAGGGTTCGATGACCTCAGCAGTTTGGTCCCATGGGAACTTATCACAAAATTACAATTTCCAAATCGATGCGGGACATACGAGGAACGTATCCGTTAGGACAGCGCAGCAATATTTCGTTTAATGGGCTATGACAACAGACAACCGACGCGAATATCTCTGCTAACAGCACGACATCGCCTGCAGCGTCTGTCCTGGGCTCGTGACAGTATCGATTGGACGTTAGTCTACTGGAAAGCCGAGGCCTGGTCACATGAGTCCCTATTTTAGTTGGAATGAGATGAGGGTAGTTGCTCAAGTGCGGTGCGGGCCTCACGAAGCCATGGACCCAAGTCGTCAACAAGGCACTCCAATAAATGTCGTGTGAGTAGGACCTCCCGTCGGGTAGACCGTTTGCCGGGTGCATGTCTTTCGATGTGACACCACTTCGGCGACTTCCGCGTCGATGGGGATGAAATGATTGGGACAACACAACACCCAGTCCCTGAGCGGAGAAAATCTCCAACCCAGCCGGGAATCGAACCCGGGCCCTTAGGATTGACATTCTGTCACGCTGACCGTTCAGCTACCGGGGGCGGACAAAAAGGCACTGTGCAAGTACATGGAATGGACTCGGCTCTCTGGTTCGACTGAACCAATCATTAACTGGAAGTCGTTATGGTCGGCTACTTGAAGACTATTTGCAGCCATTGATGGACTTTATGTTCTCAAGCGACGATGGAATTTTTGTGGACGACAGTGCCCCATGTCATCAGGCCAGAATTGTTTGTGATTTGGTTGAAGAGCATTCTGGACAATTCGAGCGAATAATTTGGTCACCTAGATCGCTCGATATGGATCCCATCGAACATTTATTGGGCATTATCGGGAGTTCAGTTCGTGCACAAAAACTTCCAGCGGCAACACTTTCGCAATTATGGACGGCTATCTATGGGGCATGACTCAGTGTTTGGCAGGTGACTACCAGCGGCTCGTTGAGTCCGTGCCACGTCGTGTTGCTGCACAACGCCGGGCAAAAGGAGGTCCGACGCGGTATTAGGAAGTATCTCATGACTTTTGTCACCTCAGTTTAATCTTACTTTAAAGGTTAAACACAAAAGGTCAAGTAATACAGTTAGAAACCAACGTAGGCCAGCCGCGGTGGCCGAGCGGTTCTAGGCGCTTCAGTCCGGAACCGCGCGACTACTACGGTCGCACGTTCGAATCCTGCCTCGGGTATGGATGTGTATGTTGTTCTTAGGTTGGTTATGTTTAAGTAGTTCTAAGTTCTAGGAGACTGATGACCTCAGATATTCAGTCCCATAGTGCTCAGAGCCATTTGACTATTTTTGAGACAGCGTAACTGACGGCGCGCAAATTATCTAGACTATTTGAAACTGAGAACTCTGTAACGACTTCCAAGAAACTTTATACATAATTTCAAAACCTTAGGAAAACTTCTTCTCGCTGACATCGTCCCCCAAAACAATGAACCAAAAATCTATCGATTACTCCATTTTCACTGTTCATATAGTAAAACTGCAGCATCGTGCGGTACAGTTTAATATATTACTTTTCTTACTACTAACTACTAACACATTTTGCAGACAATAACTGCGTATATCACTGAATGTACCTGTAAAATTATATCACTTCTCGCGTCCGTCGGCCGTCGTAATTTAATATATTATTATTGTTATTATTATTTTTTGATTGTTGCCGACTTACGTGGTGGGCCTTAATAAAAATGATATTTCATTTAATTTTGATTTACGATTAAATGCTTTCCTGAAGTTCTCCTTTTTAACAATATTAATCTCAAATTATTTGTTACGTTAATGAATGTTAGACTCGCTGAACCTTTTAAAACATGAGCATATAAGAAACTTCCTGGCAGATTAAAACATATCAGCGCACACTCCGCTGCAGAGTGAAAATCTCATTATGAGCATATAAGTTGAACAATGTAATAAACTTTTCATATTAATTTCCTCGGGTATTCAGTTTACTTTAAAGCAAGAAATCTTTAGTTATTAATTACAATTGCGGCCCACACACGCGCGAGAGTATTTTTCTTACCTCCGTTAACCATTGTATTGTAGTCGGAGTCCTGGTTCTGGCTCTCGGCTATAGTACTGAAAATAAGAATCTTAAAGCTACGTATTTCTGCAGCTTCGTGCGGCTGTGGAGAAAAATTAATATTATGTTAATAGCGGGCGAGTATTTCGCTTCCGCTAATTTTTCATAAGTTACTATTGCCACGTAATGGCGTCGTTGGCTGCATCGGAAGCTGCGATTGTTGAATTGTAAATTACTTGAATGCAGATTAATTCAAGGAAGGCGGACATGAAATCGGGATCACCTCTTACAAATTAAAAGTGCACAATAATATTAAATCGGTATATTATATGCTTAACTCATACAAATATGCTTACATTTGCCAGCACTCGCAAGATGTCCTTCTATACACACTCAAGACAAAAGTGGAAGTGAAGTCGACTAAAAAATTAACAAAAGAGCGTATCTTGTCGTCTCTTTAGATCATTTTGTCATAAATTATT
The DNA here is from genome assembly GCF_021461395.2 of Schistocerca americana. Lineage (NCBI taxonomy): Eukaryota > Metazoa > Arthropoda > Insecta > Orthoptera > Acrididae > Schistocerca > Schistocerca americana. The sequence goes on along the minus strand of NC_060121.1, from coordinate 405,816,319 downwards.
TCTTTGCAATCTAAACCTACACAGAGAAATTATTATTTTACGGCTACATGATAAAAATATATTATTCAATTTTTTAATGTCTCTTCTTTATAAATACTGTTTTTTTAAGTCTTTTCGTAATAGAGCACTGGGGACGCTATACACTTCATGAGGCATAGTTTGTAAGATATGATGTTTTACACGTGGGAGTTCGATTCTGTAAAAAATACGGGTTGCGGTTTAATGGTAAGTACACTATTGGCCATTAAAATTGCCACACCGAGAAGAAATGCAGATGATAAACGAGTATTCATTGGACAAATATATTGTACTAGAACTGACATGTGATTACATTTTCACGCAATAGATAGTGAGAAATCAGTACCCAGAAGATCCACCTCTGGCCGTAATAACGACCTTGATACGCTTGGGCATTGAGTCAAACAGAGCTTGGATGGCGTGTACAGGTACAGCTGCCCATGCAGCTTTTACACGATACCAGAGTTCATCGAGAGTAGTGACTGGCGTATTGTGACGAGCCTGCTGCTCGGCCACCATTGACCAGACGTTTTCAATTGGTGAGAGATCTGGAGAATGTGCTTCCAATGTGCGTTCACCGCGATGTCGCCAAACACAGATGCGACCATCATGACCATCCGAAAAAATGACGTTTTGCCATTCTTGCACCCAGGTTCGTCGTTGAGTACACCATCCAGGCGCTCCTGTCTGTGATGCAGCGTCAAGGGTAACCGCAGCCATGGTCTCCGAGCTGATAGACCATGCTGCTGCAAACGTCGTCGCACTGTTCCTGCAGACGTCTTGCAAATGTCCCCATGTGTTGACTCAGAGATCGAGACGTGGCTCCCCGATGCGTTACAGCCATGCGGATAAGATGCCTGTCATCTCGACTGCTGTGATACGAGGCCGTTGGGATACAGCACGGCGTTCCGTCTTACCCTCTTGAACCCACCGATTCCATATTCTACTAACAGTCACTGGATCTCGACCAACGCGAGCAGCAATGTCGCGATGCGATAAACCGCAATTGCGATAGGCTAGAATCTGACTTTTATCAAAGTCGGAAATGTGATGGTACGCATTTCTCCTCCTTACACGAGGCATTGCAACAACGTTTCACCAGGCAACGCCGGTCAACTGCTGTTTGTGTACGAGAAATCGGTTGGAAACTTTCCTCATGTCAGCACTTTGTAGGTGTCGCCACCGGCACCAACCTTGTGTGAATGCTCTGAAAAGCTAATCATTTGCATATCACAGCATGATATTCCTGTGGGTTAAATTTCGCGTCTGTAGCACGTCATCTTCGTGGAGTAGCAATTTTAACGGTCAGTAGTGTAATATTTCGTTATTTGATGTCCTTTCTCCCATGGCCCCCAGTGTAGGATGACTGACACGTCGCTGCTTACATGGGGAGGGGGAGATAGGGTGCTGGCCATTGGGGGACACAACATAATGGCGTCGCGGCGGCGTCGGGCAGGCGTCGCAGCCCGTGGCGGCCAGGGAGGGGACTCGAGCCGAGCCGGGCGGAGCGAGGCGAACCCTCCGACAATAGCCGCAGCGGCGGCCAGTAGCCCGCGCGCCGCCCGCCCGCCAGCATGGACTCGTGGGGGACGCTCTCCGTCAACATCGGCGCCACCGCCGACAGCCTGGCGCGCGACGACGGCGGCAGCGTGCGCCGGGCCGCCAAGACGGTACGGCTCGCCGCTCGCCCCCTGCTGCACACCCCACACCTCACCTCACCAAGGCCCCGCATGACCCCGGGAAAAGCCTCCCTTCCTCACCGGCGCATTGGACGCGCCGCGGCGGAAGCCACGCACACCCCGTACGGGGCTGCGACTGCCATTACTCACGACCTGACGCCAGCTGGAGCCTCTGTGGCTGACTGGAGCCACCACTACCATCGAGACTGGATCACTCGAGTCAAACGCTCAAGTTGCCGTCTATCACGAAGCTGTGCTTAACGGAATCGGTGTGATATCAAGTGACATTTCTGGAACAACATCTACATCTACATGACTACTCTACAATTCACACTTGAGGGACTAGGCAGAGGGTTCCTCGAACCACCTTCAGATTATTTCCCAACCGTTCCACTCTCTAACAGAGAGTGTCAAAAAGGGACTCTTAAATATTTCTGTACAAGCTTTCTCTTATTATATTGTGATAATCACTTCTCCATATGTAAACTGGCGACGATAAAATGTTTTCGTATTCAGAGGAGAGACAACATTTCGCGAAAAGATCTCGCCGCAACGAAAAACGCCTTTGTCCTAATCATTGCCATCTGAAGTCCCTCATCATATCCGTGACACTCTCTCCCCTATTTCGCGCCCTTCTTTGAACTTTTTCAATATCTTCTGTCAATCCTACCTGGTGAGGATCCTATAGAGCACGCCATAACTCTAGCAGAGGATAGATAAACACACTGTAGGCAGTCTCTTTAGTGGATTTGTTGCATCTTGTAACTAAAAAAATTGGCTCTGAGCACTATGGGACTTAACTGCTGTGGTCATCAGTCCCCTGGAACTTAGAACTACTTAAACCTAACTAACCTAAGGACATCTCACACATCCATGCCCGAGGTCGGATTCGAACCTGCGACCATAGCAGTCGCGCGGTTCCAGACTGTAGCATCTTGTAACTGTACTGGCAATAAAACACACTCTTTGGTTCATCTTCCACGTAACATTAGCTGTGTGATTGTTCCAACTTAAGTTGCTCGCAGTTCTAATTCCTAACTATTTAGTCGAACTCACAGCCTTTAAATTTGTGTGCTTTGCCGTGTAATCGAAATTTAACGGATTTCTTCTCGTTCTCATCTGGATGACCTCACATTCTTCCTTACTGAGACACAATCGCCACTTTTCGCACCATTCAGATATCGAATCTAAGTCATTTTCCTATTGATTTTGATCTTCCGATGACTTTACTGTACGGTAAATCATCTGAAAACAATCTAAGGGCACTGGCCAGACTATCTCCTAAATCGTTTATGTAATATAGAAAGAGCAGAGGGTTTATAACACTTCCTTGGGGAATGCCGGATATCACTTCTGTTTTACTTGACTTCTGATTTGCTCGATGATTTTCTGTCGATTAGTACGAACTGTGGCCTTTCTGAGAGGAAATCTCGGATCCTGTCACACAACTGAAGCAGTATTCCATATGCGAGGAACGGTGTCAAAAACCTTCTCGAAATCTAGATGTGTGGGATCAATTCCGCTGTCGGTAGCACTCATTACTTCACGCGGATAAAGAGCTACTTGTTTGCCAAGAATGATATTTTCTGAAGCCATGCTCACTGTATCTCAATAAATCGTCACCTCCGAGATAATTTATAATGTTCGTTCACAGTGTATGTTTCAAAATGCTACTTTAAATCTACATTTGTGATATGGGTCTATAATTCAGCAGATTAGTCCTATTTCCTTTCTTGGGTATTGGTGTGACCGTTGCAGCTTTCCAGTCTTTAGGTACGGATCTTTCTTCAAGCGAGCGGTGGTATATGATTGCAAGTATGGGGCTATCGTATCAGCATAATCTGACAGGATTAAGACAAAGGCGGTTTTTCGTTGCGCCGAGATCTTTTCACGAAATCCCAATCACTAACTTTCTCTCTGAAGGTGAAAATATTTTATCGTCGCCGACCTACAAAGGGAGACTTGCCTTTATTAAGTGCTTTAAGCTGCTGCGCTACGCCAAGGATATCTACTTCTAAGACACTCCTGTTAGCAGTTGTTCTCGGTTGGAATTCTGGAATATCTGCTTCGACTACTTTGGTGAAACAATCTCACAAAACTGTTAAACAACTCCTCTTTAGTAGCGCTGTCATCGGTCATCCGTCTGTCATCCAGCACGCAGCAGCGACAAAGATACTTGAATCCATCTGTTATCTGCAGTCTGACTTCCCCCACCTCTTACATCGAATCAAAGATACTATCGACCTCTGGAGCACATTTCTTTTAGGGGCCTAAAGCCTTAGTGAGCCTTGACAAAGATATTTTGTCACAGTCACCATACGTATTACTGCTGTTGTCTCAAAGATAGTTGTGTGGCGACTATCGCGAGGTATCGATAGTCGTCTACTGCTGAGTAAAAAAGTGATGAACAAATTCCTTATAAATAACCAGTAATTTTGTTGTTTGTGTAAAAATGGGTCCGCCAGCCGTTTACAAGCTAATTGCGAATCTGTGTAAAGAACCACCACGGTTTCCAGTTTGAAATATTATCCTAGTTGGAAGAAATTTATTTGAGAAATAGAGTTTTCGATAAAGTCCCCTTCTAAATGAGTTCAAATTTCACTCGCACCCTTCGTTAACAAGATAGTGGGTGAGCACAAAAGAACTTAACACTTTTAAAAATTCAGAGAATCGAAACAGTGCAGTATTTTGCATACACGTTCACTAGGAGCCACACAGCAGAGTCTCCCTTTATGGCTCGTACGAACAATTTGAGGCGAAGGGGTGCATTCGTAAACAAAAGCTTGATCGCGTTATAGCAACATCCCAGTAAAGCCCACAGAAATCAATAAGCTGATCAAGTCGTGAGCGTCAGGTACAATAAGCACCCTTTTCCGAAATTCTGCGCTAGCTCTCTCTGGCGGCGGCAACTTCCAACAAACGAATTGTGCCCATACGTAAAAAAATAAGTTCCAGAGATATTATATTAACAGCTGAAGGTTTGAAGCGAATAAGTTGTACCGCTTCGTTTCTTCAAATTTCTGAAAGTGAAAATTTCTTTTGCACTCAACCTGTATACTTCTTTAGCACGCTACCCATCAGAATTTACTGTTTACATGTAGCTGCTGAGCGACGTGTTTGACGTGTCGTCCTCGGACTTGGATAGTTTATTATTATGGCTCGTTTTTTTTAAGTTTAATAACATCGATTTTAGTCCTTTACTTTTTTGGAATAGCCCTTATTATGTTTAAACAAACTATTGTAGTATTTTTGGAGTCTTTTAATGAAAAATACAATAAACACTGATATTAACATAGAACATTTTATTATATTTTTGACATGGTTATTCTAGTTCTTCGTTGAAAACAGACGGTTAAATATTCCTTTCATCGGCACTCGAAAAAATGGATAAACAATTGAGATATTTACTTCTGCAATACTTATTTTCTCTTTTATAATATTTTAATGAAAAGTATTTTACTGAAAAATCCTTTTCATGTATCACAAACTTGAGTTATGTACCTATCTATGACCACAATAAGTATCCTAAAGCTATAACTTACATGAAATTTTATAGCTTTTTCTCAGGCAATTTTCAGCAATCGATATTTGTTTCAAAAAACTCACGTCACTGAACTGTATTAACTGGTTTTTATTAGTCTACGGATTTCGGTTGTAAGCCATCATCTGGTACGAAAACATTTCATTTGTTATGAATATTGAAACACAAAGCATTGAATATTTTAATCCCCATGAAACACGTAATAAAAACTTAATTGTAACAATTACAAGTGCAGCAATCGTCCTATTCATCTGAGATGACGACAAGAAATACATTTGTGTTTGTTATTGTCTTCCCCTGTGCCACTGTACATAATTGATTTGTGTCCAAGAAATTGAAGAATGTGTTCTGATACCACAAAATTATGTCGTTTACTGCAACACCGGAAAAAATGATGAGGCAAATTAGGAAATAAATAATTTATGAGAAAATTCTAAATTCCACAGCAAGGAAACTACCACGCTCTAAGTACCAAGAAGAAAGTTTCTACAAGCTGATTCTTGCAGGGAAGAAAACGACAATCAGCCACTGATAAAATGCTATTTACATGCACAAATGCCGTCGTTAGCGGTTTTGAACCGATACGTTCATCTTCAGCGGCTATTCATGTTTACATTATATTTGTTGTTGTATACATTAGTTATACGCGGTTTTTTTTTCCAAGAAATGATGCAGACAACAACACCGTCGATGAAGCACCAGTGTGTTGGCTTCTCGTTCCAAGAGTTGGCTGATTTCACGCCATAAAATAACTGACTTTACTGTTTCCACAGCTCTGGACTTCTATTGGGATGGCTCGGGCTTCAAACCCTCTTCGTGTTTAGGAGAGTTTCTTCAAAAATGTCATATCTCGCCACAGGTTGGTCCAATTTCGACCGATGTGCCGTCTCCTATAACTTTCATGGCGACGGGAAGTTTAATGTTCCTTCTCAGAGAGCTTTTGGTTATGAGCAGCATTAGAATAACCAGGTGGCTCTCTCAGTATAGATATCATGATATCTAAGTTGGACTCAAAGTCCTTTAAGAGAAATGAAACCACTGTCAACGTAACTATGGAATAGATTTCAAAATGCTTCAAGGTTGCTTATGAATATGCACTCGTTTTTCGTGAATTTCCGTATTGTTTCGTGTCAATACGCTTTTCGGGATCATCCCACATTCTGATGACCATAGAGTACACATGTATGAGTATAACACGACTTTGACATACCGGTCGTGAATCTTCAGTTGACCCTTAAACTCGATCAGTTAAAAACGTAATGCCAATCTAACAAGCTTAAGGCTAGGTTTGCTCCATTTGAATTGGTGGTCTGTTTTGCCCAGCTAGGCGCAATGAAATCTAGCGTTATGCCTGTTAGGTTCCTTGTCGGTATTATGTTTTTAACTGATGAAGCTTAAGCTTCAGTTGACGATACACGGCTGGTATGTCAAAGTCGTGTTTACAAATGTACTCTATGAGATAATCCCGATACGCGTCATGACAATAAACACTAAAGAACTTCACAAAAATAAAAAAACAGTGAATGTTCATGGGCAACCTTACAGTAGCTGCTGGTAAACCTTTTGGGATGTGAGGTCGTGGTCCAAGAAACTCTTGTGTTCCTGACGTTTCGTCCAGGGCTGCGGTGGACATCCTCAGAGGCGCTCGTCCGCTGAGTATTGCTGACTGACCGGTTGGACGTCCGAGAGCGATATATATACTGTAGGAAAGGGGGCGTGGTCGAAGGAACACGTGATGAGCAGGGATAATCCTTGTCAAAGATAATTAACTAAGGATTACCGTCTTGTCAAAGATAATATTGTCTAGCGATTCTGCAGAGCTACTGTCCATATGTCGCTAAGTTTCATTGCCTCCTCTTTCGTATTAAAATTATCCTGATGCTTATATCCCGAAAAGTTTACCAGCAGGTGTCATCCGGTCGTGAAAGCCTTCATTCTACAACCTTACAGTATTTTAAAATCTGTTTCATGATATCTTTGGAGTTACAATTAATTTATTAATTTCCTACAACTTGACAATATGGGAAACAACGCATTACTTGTCTTACTAGCAGAAAGAACATCGTTTTAAATTTTGCAATTAATCTAGATTAGTAGCTCCAAATGTAAACATGTAGGAAAATACTGTGTGAACTGGACTTCCAACGACAAAATTTCAGAGGTTAGTCAGGTATATTTTCAGACGTGAGTGTTTTGGTATAAGAGCCCCACGGTCTTCAGTGGTTCGTTTCAGAGAAGTAATGTGATGATTATTTATTCTATTTGTTACCTCAATTACCTTTCTTTCTGTGAAGCAGCTTGTAATAAATTATGAAATCACGAAAACGTGCAGCACTAAACATTGAGTAGGTGCATAGGGACAGATGCAAAGGCACTGCGATGCTGTTGTCGTCCCTGCAGAAACAAATCATCATAGAGTTGTTATGCCGGTCTTCCGTTGCATTCAGTGAACTGATACACGAGATACGAATCGGTCAACTAAATATCATTAAACCGTTCCATAAGGTTTTAGGTATCAATGGTATCGTGAAACTAACACTGCCGGGAAAGAACCGAGCAATCCTCATTGCGGGTTTGAGGGAGGAGAGTAGACTGGGCCTTTCTGTTGGCAGCAGCTTCTTTCTTACTCCCGGCCTTACCCCGTCTCTTCACGGTGTCGACGTATTAATCTGCTGTTAGTCATAGAGGGTAGCCAGATGCCCTTCTTGTCACCACCCCTCTACCCCCAGGGACAGAATCTGTGTACTGCATCTGTCTGCGTCTAATGTTATCCGTGTGAACGTACGAGAATGTTTTCAAAATTTTTGCGAATCGTGTAACTGCAACGGGACGTGGATACCAGCCCAGTATTCACTTAGTCGGATGTGGGGAAGTGCCTAAAACCCTATGCAGGCTGACTGACACTCCGGCACACCGGCCCTCGTCTTTGATCCGTTGGGTCAGAGTAATGCTCTACCCTAACTACGGTTCTGTAGTTTCGGTATGCTGCATAAATGTCGTAGAAATTTTAGTATTATGGGAAGTATTGATAGCATTGGTATGCAAAGAAATAAATGAATGTGTGAGAGCAACTGGGAGCCTACGAATCCCCTTTGCTTTTTTTGTTTGTTTTGCACGCAATTAGAACCACACGTCGTTCAGTTTTAGTCCATTACGCATGTTATATCCGTACAGAATGTTCATTGCGTTTTATAAGTAATAAAAATTAGTTGCCCGCGTAAATTCTGTGCTTTTATGTAACCGAAGCAATTGCTTTCGTTTCAAGTACAGTTTGCATGCGCAGACATAAAAAATGTATGTAATTATTATTGTTATTTTGTGCTTAATAGAGCACTCTTCATCATAATCAAAGGCAAGAGTTTCCTGTTATTACTGATAGAACAAAAGTTGTTCCACAGAGTACAGAAGCGATGTTTGATGTGCTTCTGTTTTGTGGTGTTCTCTCAGTTTCATATTTTTTTGAGGAAATTGCATTTCCTAGCGCTGTATAGTAAATCTGTTTTTTTCTCATTTCTACTAAAACATCGCTTTATTTCTCATAAAAAATCAACAATTTTCGAATAAAACCTCGATTTAACATTAACAATTTCAGTTTTGCTAGTAATAATAAAGAAACACCATCCGAACAGGCCTTGAAGGCTCAATGGTACCGATCGGCCGCCATGTCATCATCAGCTCTTAGGCATCCCCAATGTTGATACAGACAGGCACGTGGTCAGCACACCGCTCTCTCAGCCGTTGTCAGTTTTCGCCAACGATGCCGATATTTCTCAATCTAGTAGTTTCTCCACGTGCCTCACAAGGGCTGAGTGAACCCCGGTTGCCAACAGCACTCTGCTGATCCGGGCAGTGACCCAACCAAGTGCTAGCCAAGCCTGAGAGCGCTTAACTTCGGTGATCTGCCGGGAAACGGAGTTACTACTACAGCAAGCCCGTTGGCTTTCCTATTAATAGTATTTATTTTTAAGTATGAGACACGAAGACAACAACGTAGAACAAAAATGTTCCATGGGTTTTGCAGCCCTTTCTTTGCCCTCACTCAGTTTCTAGACGGTCCACTGCTTCGGGTAGCAAGGGGAATCTAGTAAGACACTGATTGCACATGCAAACAAAGAGATCGAAATGAGGTGACGCCCGATAGGTATGCAACACATCTTATGTACAAGCAAAGCGGTTCCTTACTTAACTGACCAAGGCTACTAGAAAAACTACCGTAATCTACGCTTACGTACGACAGTCTACGGTAGCTTACGGTAGTTTTACAACTCTCTACTGGACGGATTCAGTTCGCGGCCGTTTCGCCTCTCTGGATCCCGGGACGATGTGCTAATGCTTGCGGCTATCTGGGTGGTTCAGCTAATAGCGTGAGCGAATGGGAAAAGTTTGTTTCCAAATAAGAGATACGGCGCATACCGTCGATATTTACTGTCGTGCAGATATTTTCAGTGGAGAATAAATACAAAGATGAAGAGGAAAGAAACCAAAAAAATGCAATTAGTCTGCAGCGAGCCACTGTCCATTCATCATCATCATCATTTAACATTGATTATGCCTTTCAGCGTTCAGTCTGGAGCGTAGTGCCCCTTATAAAATTCCCTATTCAGTGCTAACATTGGTGCCTCTTCTGATGTTAAGCCTATTACTTCAAAATCATTCTTAACCGAATCCAGGTACCTTCTCCTTGGTCTACCCCGAATCCTCCTACCCTCTACTGCTGAACCCATGAGTCTCTTGCGTAACCTTGCTTCTCCCATGCGTGTAACATAACCCCACCATCTAAGCCTGTTCGCCCTGACTGCTAAATATATAGAGTTCATTCCCAGTTTTTCTTTGATTTCCTCATTGTGGACACCCTCCTGCCATTGTTCCCATCTACTAGTACCTGCAATCATCCTAGCACTTACATATCCGTAACCTCAACCTTATTGATAAGGTAACCTGAATCCACCCAGGTTTCGCTCCCATACAACAAAGTTGGTCGAAAGATTGAACGGTGCACAGATAACTTGGTCTTGGTACTGACTTCCTTCTTGCAGAAGAGAGTAGATCGTAAGCGCTCACTGCATTAGCTTTGCTTCACCTCGCTGTCCATTACCTCAAAATATTCGAAAAATAGCAAAGAACAACTTCCTAAATTTTGTCACTCGAGTTCATGTTCATGTTGTACATTAATGTTTAATTAAATTTTTTTATTTATTATCTTTTTCCAAATGGTGTTTATTACACTGTGTGATTTTGTTAGCAGTAGCTCAAATGGTTCAAATGGCTCTGAGAACTATGGGTCTTAACATCTGAGGTCATCAGTCACCTAGAACTTAGAACTACTTAAACCCAACTAACCTAAGGACAGCACACACATCCAGGCCCGAGGCAGGATTCGAACCTGCGACCGTAGCAGCAACGTGGTTCCGGACTGAAGCGCTTAGAACCGCTCGGTCACAACGGCCGGCTCTCGCAGTAGCACTCGAGCGTGATGGAGAGCGTTAGTCACTCAGCAATATTTGGAAAGGCCGGACTGATGAATATCGAAGGACAGGATGCGAGTCGAGTGCAGAGCACGTGCACATTCCTCGAGATATGTGACGCTGAAGAGCGCGAGCAGTGGATTGGCGGCGCAGGTGGCGCTGTTGGGTGCCAGGCGGGAAAGAGGGACACAGTTGGCACACACACACAGCCGCGGCATCCGCGGCGCTTTTATTCGCGAACAAAGATGGGTAAATTAAGAGCGGCTGCGGCACTCGGCCTTGATTCCTGCCGCGGGAGATGGAAAGCGGCAAAAACCAACCAATAACACGAAGCTCGGGAGCAGCTGCAGAAACACTCGGAATTTACGAATTATTCAGTGTTGCAACAGAGGCGTAAATAGGGTGATTGAGGCCCAGGACAAACTTTGACTTTGCCACCTTCCACCCATGTCATACTGCCAAGAATTCACTTCCTATTTCTGATAAATCCTCATAACCATTTAGATCGACTGTTCGTTTATTGAAATCAACGCGACTTTACAAGGAAGTCAGAGGCACAAATTTTAATAACTGTATTTTGTATCTACATATGGATCTACATCTACACTCTGCGAACCACCGTGAAGTGCATGACAGAGGGTACGTCCAGCTGTATGGGCTATTGAAGCTTTTTCCCTTTCCATTCACGTACGAGGCGCGGGAAAGTGGTTGTTTAAATGCCTCTGTGCATGCTGTAATTAATCTAATGTTACCCTCATGATCCCTATACGTAGGGGGTTGTATTATATTCCTAGAGTCACCATTTAAAGGCGGTTCTTGAAACTGTTTTCGTAGACTTTCTCGGGGTACTTTCTGTCTATCTTCGAGAGTGTGCCACTTTAGTTCTTTCAACATCTCGGTGACATTCTCCCGAGAGTCAAACAAAACTGTGACCATTCGTACTGCCCTTCCCTGTTTACGTTCAATACCCCTCCCGGTTCCATTTGATATGGGTGCCACAGACTTGAGCAATATTCTAGGATGGGTCTCACGAGTGATATGTAACCGATCTCCTTTGTAGACTGACTGCATTTCCCTAACATTCTACCAAGAAACGGAAGTCTTCTCCCTGCTTTACTCACGACAGAGCCTCAGTGATTGTTCCACATCATGTCCCTACTAAATGTTACACCCAAGTATTTGTATTTTACAAATTCCAACTGTAAAGTACTGATATTATATTCATAGGGTACTACGTCTTTTTTTGTGAAGTGCACAACTTTACATTTTTGAACATTTAAAGCAATCTGCCAATTATTACACCACTTTCAAACCTTATCAAGATCTGACTGAATATTTGTATAACGTCGGTATTGCAGATAACTGCATCATCTGCGAAAAGTCTGAGGTTACTATTAATATTGTTCGCAAGTTACAGCAAGAACAGCAAGAGACCTAACACGTTTTCCTGGAGTATACATCTATCGATAACTCTCCGTCCAAGATAACATGCTGATTCGTCCTACAAAAAATTCCACAATCCAGTCACATATTTCATCTGTGTGCCATAGTGCAAAACAGGAATAGCACAAAGTCAATATTCTCATTGTCTGAAACAATATCGGGATACTTTTTTCTTTGCTGGTCTGTTCTGAGCCATAACAAACAAAAGAACAATGCAAAATAAAGTCTTTATACTTTAGTTGCGTTGGAGCTCTTAGCATAACGAGAATGGTCCCATCTAGTTACTGAGAACGAGAAAGAAGTGAGTCCATACCAGTGAAAGGAAGGTCTTACGGAACTATTGTCCTACACAGTCCAGTGAGAATCTCATCTTGATTCCCTTCATAAATCTGTTCCCCCTTCCCACGTTACAGCCTTCCACTTCGTCCTCTTCTTCTTCTTACGCTACCACTGATACTGCTACTGCTATCACCATTTCCTGTTCTTCGTTCTCTTACTTCGCCTTTCCGCTTCTCATTTTGCTTCACCCTTCTTCATTGTTTTCCCCCATGACAGAACTACGCCCTCACGGAATCGATGCCCAGAGCACTTGGCCCAACTGCCTGGGCCTGTATAAAGCAGGAAATTAATTCACAGATCTTTATCTCTCGAAGATTACCAGAACCACCTTTCATTACTTTAACATAGCCAAATATTTCACTTGACGGATGATTTTCCTGTTTTCCTGTTTCTTTGGTTTTTCCTTTCTTTTCTTCGTTCGCCGTGGCCCTCTTGTCATCAGGGACCCTGCGGTATTGTTCCACATGCCGTACTGTTACCGCTACATAGTTTCCTTAATTAAGGGCTGATCATTTTCTTTACATCCTCTAAGATAAGAGTACACAAATCGCGACGGGACGAATTTCTCAACAATATAGGGGCTCCTGCAGCGGCCGACGCCGTTACTTAGCAACAGTTTGATAGGAGACGGTCAGCGGGCAACACGAATATGTCCGCCCCCAGTCACAAAACTCTTCAGAAAACAGTGAAATGCAGCAACAGCACGCAGCAACGATAGCGGTCAGAAGGTAAGTCATCAACAGACATGTACGTTCTGCCACTTCGTAGCACCCAAAACATAGGCGTTAGATCGATTGCACCTTTCCGCGAACGCACAAAGTACATTCACAAAGACATACATGTGTAATAAATATGGAGACCTTCGACACGGCAGTTGTATGCAAAATAGCTCTATTTTGTGAAACCAGTCATGCAGACTGTTTATTACAGCTTATCTGAAGCAGTTTGTGCTGGAGAAACCTAAATTTTTTAAATATTGCAATTACACGGGAACTGGTAGTGCTACAAATTATTCATCCTTCTACGAAATTTCCGTGCCAAGTACGTTTCAGCATTAGCTCGTATACGCAATATCCAAGTCGAGTGTATCATCATGGCGTCTTGAAATACACGTTTCATTACCTATTTCACTCCCTTAGGGACTGAATTTCCAAAAGCAGTGAAACACGTATTTTTTTTATTTCTAAGAGAGAAGCCAAATACAAATGTTCATATATTTATCTTTGAAAGTGCTTTGATAATGAAATAATTTAGTAAAATGTTTCATCCCTACTTCACACCATTAAGGGTTGAATTTCCAAAATCATTTAAACACGATTTTTTTATTTCTAATCGAGAAGTCAAATACCAGTTTTTATAGATGTAACTTTAAAAATGTTTTAATAGTTTCTTTAATAATGATTTATCTTCAATAAAAACAATCACCAATTATTTTACTGCCTCAGTGAGTTTCCAAAAATGCTTAAACCGATTTTTGGTAGTTCCCACTGTGAAACCAAATACCAGTTTTCGTTGTTCTTGCTTCAAAATTGCCTTAATAGCATATTTTCAAAAAACGATTCATCCCCTATTTCATCCTCTTAAGAATGGAATTTCGAAATATTCCTTCTGAAACGATGCCCAAAATATAAGATAAACAGCCTCTCCAAATTTCAAGTTTCTATCCTTGTAGATTTGGGCTGGGTGGTGATGAGTTTGTGAGTCACCCATTTGGGACATTGGCTTTTATATAACAGAGATAATACGTTTTATAAGATTTCTTCGTGTATTAAGTTCTGCCTGTCAGGAAACAAAATTAGCCTTTAAATGATAGAAGTCTTAAAAATATGGGAGTTAACGGAATAAAGGAATCAAAAGCGGTTTGAAACTTTTGTTTCTTCTGATGTAGGCCTACATAAAAAAAGTGGACAATCTTTATCGTCTTTGTACCAGTGGAGTTGGTATTCTCAATCCTAGTAGAGTGCTGTCATATTTACATGCATTCTTGTCCCCCTTAGATCTGAATTAGTAGAGGTCTTTGGGTTTGTGTCGTTTGCATTAAATTGAAAGTACTCATGGAAGTTTTTAAATCCTATCATCGTAGCATACTGTAAACAAAAATTTTGTGGATGTAGTCAGCTGTTTAGAAATGCGGAAACGTTCCTTGATTAGCCTCTACAGCGCTTTCAACTACTAAATTTGGTGACTTGCTTTTTTATCCCGCCACTCACGACGGATTTTCCGCCACAGCATAAGTCGCAATCCTTGCTCGCATCTAGGCCCTTTCGTTTTATACATTCAATTAATTTATGCTCTAATCCTGAGTCAGATTTATCTTTGACTGGGGTAAATGATTCGCATATTAGGATTTCCCGAAATGAGAATGAAACTTCACAGATTGAGGGGGTATATCGTGATATATCAGTGATTAAAATATCGAGTCCGGTTTACGAAGAACTTGGCAATATGAGACCATGTATCTGTATGACGTTGTGTCCCCTCTGGCTTGAATCCATGCACTGCTTTGGTTGGCAATGGTATCAAAAAGCCGTTGCCGCGCGGATCGGCCGCGCCGTTTGAGGCACTATGTGACGGATTGCGCGGCTCCTCCCGCGGAGGTTCGAGTCCTCCCTCGGCAATGGGTGTGTGTGTTGTTCGTAGCATAAGTTAGTTTAAATAGTGTGTAAGTCTAGAGACCGATGACCTGAGCAATTTGGTCCCATAGGAATACGCACACGTTTGAACGTTTTGAAAAAGCCGTTGTATCCTCTATCGAGGCAAGCCGACCTGCAACTCTTGTAATCGGTCCTCGATATTGTGGATACTGGTACTGGGACAGAGATGACGTCCGAACTGGTCCCACAGACGCTTTCTGACCGCAGGAGTACCTCAGTATCATGCAGATAATTCACAGAGACACGTGCCAAGTGTGGGCGACATTTTCCTGTTGAAACATGGCAACGTGATACTATCACATGAGACGTAACACATGAGGACACAAGCTGTCTGTGTCGTAACGTTCCGGCGTCTGACTTCCATTGAAGGAAGATTATTGTTAATGAAGTAAAAGATCCACACAGTGGACACCAAATGAAAAAGCTACTCCTTATGTTTCTGATCTAGACTGCCATTAAAATGCGAAGGAACTGTTAATCAGAACTCAGGGAGAAGTTGTAGTCTAATTCGAAATCGATTTACTGAGCTTAAACAAGACAAGACAACAAAATTATTAAAGAATCATCATACAAAAAATATTTATTTAACAAAAGCCTTACTAAAATGGGATCTATGGTGGGCAAAGCATCTGCTGGGGATCGACACACGACACTAACCAGAACACTACTCACTTTATCTCACTTCATACACGTGAATCCAGGTTATGGCATCAAACTACGCGACCACCAAGCATCTATATTCTACCATACAAAAAAAGTAAAAATATGATTCGAAAGAACAGGGTGCTGAGAAATAGATATTATAGCCCTACGTCTCAGCAGTGAATACTTTACCATCCTACTGGTCAAGGCGGCACGCTACGATGCATTCAGCGACTGAAGTCATGGATGGCGGAAATCTGTTATTAAATGCGCGTTCCCGAAAAATGCAAGTACGCGGTCTCGCATTTGATTAATTCAGAATGCAGGTACTTCCTTAAGAGCCTCTGAAACCCCGACGTATTCCAGTGTGCAGGTGGACCCATTTGCTGGTCTTCCAAACCAATTTGACTCCGTACCACGACTGTGCGTGTCGGAATACGTGAAATGGTTAGACGGCCGACTCAAGACAAATAAGTACACCCACACGTCACTCGTTGTGACCGTGATGATATAAGCAGTACCTCTGACGGTTCAGAAGGCGACTGGCACAGGCTCTAAGTCGCGCCCTAGCAAAGGACACAAGTCTCACTGTGTAGGTAGAGACCTGCAGTTCTTTACTAGCGAAGCGCCAGTACAAGAGACTTGTACAAGAGTGCCAATCTCCCTTTCTCCCCGTTTCCTCGTCAGCTCGGTTCCTAAAGCAGATTTCTCTTTTTTGACACAAGCCAATCACGAGCTGGAGCCCGGCATTCTAAGCTCAGTGAATGTTCTTTGCACTGCAAACCGATTTCACCAATCAGAGACTTTAAAGTTAATTGGTAGAAAACGGAAAAAAATCCAGCATCACTACCTCTTTCCCACACGTTTGCCATGTCTTTTGCTAACACAATACAGGGTGGAAGCACAGCCCTCCATAAACAGCTTGTTATCTCCCCTGTTGTGTCTATTTCAAAGTTTGCAAAGAACGGCCATAAACTCGCATTGACAAAACATGTTTTGAAACAGAGTCTGCACGTCTGGGCGCCAGTTTTCCTGTCCCACGGACATTTGCGGAACGTTTATATTTCTTTTGGTGGCTTGCTCGCTAACAAGGCCTACAATGCGCTGTCGGCGACTTTTCGGCGCTAGGCCGTATACCTGGACGTCTGGCGCCAAAGCTTAATGTGTTTCTGCACAGTGCGACCATGGCACGGCCCGTCTGGAAATGTCTCCTCACCATGCTCCAGAAAAAACGCCCTTTGTCGTCCAACCAACGCCGTGCTTTTACTGCAGTCGTTTAAGTCGGCACCCTGTTCGTTTGAACGCAAGTAAAGCTTACTGTATTTCTTTCCCTAGAGCATGCAAACAAGACCATAAGCTGCTGCCCACCATTTCATCACAATGTATGAAGTCAAATCGCCGTAGATCGTATTCCCTACTCCAAATCAGAAGTGAGAGTGCCCTGCAATCTTTCACCATCACTGGCTACCAGTCACTACCTACAAGCCATACCCAATGGCTCCCCACATGATGCTGGGAGTGAAACTGCTGTACCTCTTTAAGACACATGAAGAGTGGCACCTGTCTACAGGTCGCTGCCATACACACTCATGATGGTCATCCATGGTAATGCAGAACCACGATTCATTGCTGAATACAATGCGGCACCATTCATTCAATAGTTCAAGTTTCCCAGTCACAGTACAACTCCAGACACAGCCACTTGTGTATTTGGGGTGTCTGGTCTTTCAGAGGAGTCCGAAAGAATGGTCACCATTTTGATCCTGCACCCAGTATGAATTAAGGCACAAAGTGGCTGAAGACATTAGCTGCCAGTGGGTGTGATTTGAAGAAGCCATGAGTGTTGAGGCTAATGAGCAGGGGCGCTGAGTATGGATGGCTAAGCGGTGAGCGCATATGCCCGGTAAGCAGAACACCCAATTTCGAATTCCGATCTGGCACAAATTTTCAACTTTCCCCAATGACAGCCACTTCTGTTGTGTTAAAGCAATCCGTAGATGGTCAATAAAATTGCCCATATTACCTGGATGTCCAAAAATACACTGAAGCGATGAAGAAATTGGTATAGGCATGTGTGCTAAAAAAAATGGTTCAAATGGCTCTAGTCACTATGGGACTTAACATCTGAAGTCATCAGTCCCATAGACTTAGAACTACATAAACCTAACTAACCTAAGGACATCACACACATCCATGCCCGAGGCAGGATTCGAACCTGCGACCGCAGCAGCAGCGCGTTTCCAGACTAAAGCGCCTAGAACGGCTCGGCCACAGCGGCCGGATGCGTATTGAAACACAGAGATATGTAAACAGACAGAATACGGCGCTGCGGCCGGCAACGCCTATATAAGACGACAAGAGTCTGGTGCAGTAATTAGATCGGTTACTGCTGCTACAATGGCAGGTTACCAAGATTTAAGTGTGTTTGAACTTGGTGTTACAGTCGGCGCACGAGCGATGGGATACAGTATCTCCGAGGTAGCGATGAAGTGGGGATTTTCCCATACGACCGTTTCACGAATGTACAGCAAATATCAGGAATCTGGTAAAAAATCAAATCTCAGACATCACTGCGGCCGGAAAACGGTCCTTCAAGAATAGGATCAACGACGACTGAAGAGAATCGTTCAACGTGACAAAAATGCAACCCTTTCGCAAACTGCTGCAGATTTCAGTGCTGGGCCATCAACAAATGTCAGCGTGCGAACCACTCAACGAAACATCATCGATATGGGCTTTCGGAGCAGAGTGCCCACTCGTGTATCCTTGATGACTGCACGACAAAATTTTACGCCTCGCCTGGGCCCGTCAGCACAGACATTGAACTGTTTATGAGTGCAAACATGTTGCCTGGTGGGACGAGTCTCTTTTCAGATTATACTGAGCGGATGGACGTGTACGTGTATGGAGACAGCCTCATGAATCCATGGACCCTGCATGTCAGCAGGGGACCCTTCGAGCTGATGGACGCTCTGTAATGGTGTGGAGCGTGTGCAGTCTGAGTGATATGGGACTCCTGATACATTTAGATACGCAGGTACACGAAACCGCACTCTCCATCCCAAACTTCCCTGACCTTAGTGGTACTAGAGCAGTATACTGCTGTGGGCATGCTTCCACCATCACTACCCCAGCTGTCTTTCGTAGGATCTTCTGAATATTACTTTCGTGAAATTTGAGTTTCTCTTAACGTATAAAATGTTCAGATAACTTACAGGAATGCAGGCCAGTGACGTCTTCGATAGCCCGCAGTATTTCGACTGGTGCACGCCCTGTCATTTTCCAGGCCAAATGCAACAAGAGAGGGCTGGCAAGTAAATCTCAAATCTCGGTATGTGGGGAATATGCCGTAAGACGACACACCGTCAACACAACGGAAAATGACTAATGCCAGAATTTACCGATAGCGAATATTAATTATTAACAGGTAACATAGCATTAACTGTGATTCCTCTGTTGTGTGACCAGGGAGAGAGCAGTTCAGACAACAGAGGGGTAGGGTTAACGCTACGTCACCTGTTGGTAATAAGTATTCACTGTCGATAGCTCCTGGCATTTGTTATCTTTGGTTGTGTGGTGGCGCTAGTGTGAACGACGTGTTGTATTTCGGCATATGCCCCACATACCGAGGCTGCATTCCTGTAAGTTATCTGAACATTTTATACAAACTTGAGTTTCACAAAACTAATATGTCGTCCCATTATCGACTGCTTCTTAAGGTCTGCTACTGTTTAGATACAAACAATTGTTGGTGCACTGGTTCAGTGACTTATTTTTATTCTAATACCAGTGCGCGTTTCGGTGGTTATGCAATACTCTCCAGGTGGATTACAGTATTTTACACAGTAGAATTTGTTTGTGATACACACATGTGTTGTCTAGTTTGCAGACACTGTAGCAGGGGGGTTATGTGTTGGCTTCCATTGTTGGATAAACATAGCGTTATTTAAAGCACAAAATAATGTATACACTTTTCTGTACTTACTGCATATCTGGGCAAATGCATTTGCTGTATGCTGACATAGAGAACTCTACGTGTTTGTCACTACACACTTCTCGATGCTGCAATATTTACAGGTCTTACTGCTGTTTGAAGTTTGCTTCCACAAGGAGTCTGGTAATATGGCTAAAGTTGCATCAAAGATAGGAAGATAAATTAATGTTACGAAGTCTTACTTCTACATAATAGTACAGTATTGTGAAGACACACACACACACACACACAAACACACACACACACACACACACACACACACACACACACACACACACACACACACATATATATATGTATATATATATATATATATATATATATATATATATATATATATATATATATATATATATATATATATGAAAAACTTTTAGAAAATTGATCGAACTGGGATCAGGTTTTTCATTTTATATTTGTTGTCCTACCTGCTTGTTGTGTATGAAACTGTCATGTCAGGTCCATCTTATGGCCTTTCTGCAATTTATGCAGTATTTTTAGGCATAAATTAAATATACTGACTGCGGTATGCAGTATATGCAGCTTCCACATACTTAGAGAAAATTGTATAACTCCTTTTAGTGCTTTAAATGACGCTAACGTTTCTCCACCAGTGCGAAAATGAACTTTCTGCCACAGCGCTGCCTGCAAATACCCAACATATATGTGTATCACAAATTCTACAGTGTAAAAGTACCATGTAACACCTGAAGGTTATGACATAATAATCGAAACGCATGGTGGTTTTAGAATAAAAACAAAAGTGGCTGAAACAGTTTACCAATAACTGTTTGGTTTTAAGATCGAAAATGTTCTCACTGTTATAACTTCCTTGCATGCTACGTGTTTCTTTAGTGGATTCGAGATTCGAGAACAGAGAATTCAGACATTGATTTATTCTACATCTAGTATCAAATAGTAAACATAATACATACCTTTGTTTCTGTAGTTGCAGCATCAGTTCCTAACAGTAGCTTTGAATGTTGAAACATATACAGATACTCAGATTTACAAATCAGCCAGTGTTCAATACAGTAACTATTTCAGCAGACCATGAGCCCAGGCCACGATGAAAGTCTGCAGTGCTAAATGTTGTTATCTGTACGGAAAGAAATGTATTACCTTCTCAATAACTTTGAAATTGTGAGTCACACTCTTAATTTTTATTTATGAATTAGTGATCGTACATGAGTACACCAGCAATTCAAGGCTCAGTCTTTTTAAGTAATTAATTTGATTATTAGTTTGAATTCTGAAAGTGACCATAGGCATGGGCAACAGAAGGTCACGAACCACACATGTCAAATGTAGTACGGGGGAACACCGACATCCTGACCTAAATTATGAATATTAATCTGACTGACAGTGTTGTTGAAGTGAGAGAGCGGGCTGCCGCCTCTCAGCTTGTACATGTATTCCGCACTGAGATGTGGCGAAAAGATAATTTACATGCGTCCACTATTAATTCCAGACTCTTACAGCACTTCTATCAGTAAACATTTGCTCGCCATGTCTTCCTTGTCACCTTGCCCTGTCTAGAGTAGCGCTGCTGGGGTATTTGTTATTCTTCGCATTTCACTGCCCCTGTTAATACATATCGATAAACCGATTATCTCACTAGACTAACAGGGTCTTCTCTGTCGAATGGGCTCGTTAAATACCACTTTAAAAAAATTTTTATTTACAACGGGAAACAGACATTTTCCGTTGACATTAGACGTCGCAGCAAAATGATGATGGGCAGCATTTGTTTTGGCTGATTGTAGCTACACATTGAAAGACGAACCTGCAAACATCTGCCTAAACAACAGCGGAAATGCACCTGACTACTATTAAGAGAGACAGCCTGTATGTACAGTATGTTAGGGGTACGAGTGCAGATATTTCTGTTGATGACTGAGGATAGTGTTCTGAACAACATTACATCTGTATTTACTTCGTTTGCATACTAATATTTATGCTATTACGAGTAGTAATTTTTTAGGTTGGTCAGTACCTGCAAGGTACGTGTAGCACAAGCAAGTCACTAATGTTTCTTTTCCCCTGGGCAGCAGGTCAGTCATTGAAGTGTGGACACAAAACGAATAGTTTATGCTGACGGGTGTAGACCAGTTGTTGGAGTAGTTACGGCTGTGCAGAAAACATCAGTTAGTAAATTATGCGATGTGTTTGCGGGAAGAATGTAAAACGCAGAGAAAAATCAACTAACACGCTGAAGTAGATATATATTACGGTACCAATCACCACAATATTTGTAGCTAGTAGCTACACTATGAGATCAAAAGTATCCGGACACTCCCAAAAACGTATGGTTTTCATACTAGATGCTTTGTGCTGCCACCTTCTGCCAGGTACTCCATATCAGCAACCTCAGTAGTCATTAGACATCATGAGAGAGCAGAATGGGGAGCTCCGCGACACTCACGGACTTCGAACATGGTCAGGTGATTTGATGTCACTTGTGTCATAGGTCTGTATGTGAGATTTCCACACTCCTAAACATCCCTAGGTCCACTGTTTCCTATGAGTTAATGAAGTGGAAACGCACAAAAGCGTACAGGTCGACCTCGTCTGTTGACTGACAGAGACCGCCGACGCCTAAAGAGGGTCGTAATGTGTAATAGGCAGACATCTATCCAGACCATCACACAGGACCTACAAGTACTATGACAGTTAGGGAGGATTTTATGGTCGAGCGGCTGGTTATAAGCAACACATCACGCCGGTAAATGCCAAACGATGCCACGCATGGTGTAAGGAGCGTAAACATTGGACGATTGAACAGTGGGAAACAATGTGTGGAGTGACGAATCACGATACACAGTGTGCCGAGCAGATGGTAGGGTGTCGGTATGGCGAATACCCAGTGCACGTCATCTGCCAGCGTGTGTAGTGCCAAAATTAAATTTCGGAGGTGATGGTGTTACGGTGTGGTCGGGTTTTCCATGGAGGAAGTTTGCACCCCTAGTTATTTTGCGTGGCACTATCACAGCACAGGTCTGCATTGATGTTTTAAGCGCCTACTTGCTTCCCACTGCTGAAGAGCAATTCGGGGATGTCGATTGCATCTTTCAACACGATCGAGCACCTGTTGTGCAGCAGTCCTTAGAGAATGGGCTGCCATTCCCCAAGAAACCTTCCAGCAGCTTATTGGACGTATGCCTGCGAGAGTGGAAGCTGTAATCAAGGCTAAGGGTGGGCCAAGACCATACTGAATTCCAGAATTACCGATGGAGGGCACCAGGAACTTGTGAGTCACTTTCAGCCAGGTGTCCGGATACTTTTGAGCACATAGTGTATGTCCGTAACATCCTGTACACGCACACAAATGTGTCTTCTCTAGTTAACACCTGACACAGTTTCGAATTACCCAAGCGAGTTGGTCCATGATGAAACCTATTTTCCTCTTACGGTCTTTAATTGCTATAGATCCTCAATTCGTAGCAGCAAATACAAAGTGATGAATTTAATTTGTTTCAACTTTCGAAATGTGGATTTCTTACAGGAGTCATCAAATACGACGTGAGAAGGACTGCATGGTATTTGTGGATCAGCAAGCAATCAACAACGTTGTGCTGTTGTTATAAACATCCCTTGCAGTACAAAAAATAGATTTCACGTAATATCCACCAAGGTAGGCTCAAAGAGTCTGCTGCTAGATGTCACGATCGACTTTTCTTCAGTTATCGATAATCAATTGTGCAATTATATGACAAACGGAAGAGAGCTTTACCTCTGTCTACGTTAATTACAACTTAGTGACTGCCCCTTGCAGTGTTACGTGTTTGTACGGCCTTGACGCGACGTGCCCGAATCCCTCCCGCAGTGTGTACCGTGAGCGGCGGTCACTTGCGTTGTTGTGGACAGCCAGCGCCCCTGGCGGCGGCGTCGCGGCCTGGCGCGCCTCTGCCCTGTTCGCTTATTTTGGGACGAGACGACACGCGTAATAAGGGGGCCGGCCACCGGCTCCTCACCTCGGAACCTGCCCACCTGACCCAGCGGCGCGCGGCTGCACGCACCTTCAAAGTGACTGTTTAAAATTTTATTACGCTTCTGCATCTACAGACTGCAGGCTTTGTGACAGAGGAATTTTCTGTTTTGTTTTAGCCGTACCCTATATTAGGGATTTCACTCTTTCCATTCACATATGAAACGTGGGATGAAGGACTGTTTGCATTCCGCCGTGCCCGCTATTATTAGTCTTTTTATGGCAATCGTCAATGGAGCGATTTCTGCATGGGTGAAATTCTTGAAAACTGGGTCTTTGTGTTTTTTGTACAACGTTTGAGAGATACGCGCTAACACGTAAGACCACTTTGTTCCAATACGAAATTCCGTCTTCCTAGACTTCCCAAGCGCTTTTGACACTTTCGACAATATTGCCAATCAATAACCAGTAACCGATCGTATCGAGTACCTTGACTGATACGTGTCTGGTTTAACGAGTACACTAATGGCCATTAAAATTGCTACACCAAGAAGAAATGCAGATAATAAACGGGTATTTATTGGACAAATATATTATACTAGAACTGACATGTGATTACATTTTCACGCAATTTGGGTACATAGATCCTGAGAAATCAGTACCCAGAACAGCCACCTTTGGCCGTAATAACGGCCTTGATACGCCTGGGCATTGAGTCAAACAGAGCTTGGATGGCGTGTACAGGTACAGCTGCCCATGCAGCTTCAACACGATACCACAGTTCATCAAGAGTAGTGACTGGCGTATTGTGACGAGCCTGCTGCTCGGCCACCATTCACCAGACGTTTTCAATTGGTGAGAGATCTGGAGAATGTGCTGGCCAGGGCAGCAGTCGAACATTTTCTGTATCCAGAAAGGCCCGTACAGGACCTGCAACATGCGGTCGTGCATTATCCTGCTAAAATGTAGGGTTTCGCAGGCATCGAATGAAGGGTAGAGCCACGGGTCGTAACACATCTGAAATGTATCGTCCACTGTTCAAAGTGCCGTCAATGCGAACAAGAGGTGACCGATAAGTGTAACCAATGGCACACCATACCATCACGCCGGGTGATACGCCAGTATGGCGATGACGAATACACGCTTCCAATGTGCGTTCACCGCGATGTCAGCAAACACGGACGCGACCATCATGATGCTGTAAACAGAACCTGGATTCATTCGAAAAAATGACGTTTTGCCATTCGTGCACCCAGGTTCGTCGTTGAGTACACCATCGCATGCGCTCCTGTCTGTGATGCAGCGTCAAGGGTAACCGCAGCCAAGATCTCCGAGCTGATAGTCCATGCTGCTGCAAACGTCGTCGAACTGTTCGTGCAGATGGTTGTTGTCTTGCAAACGTCCCCTTCTGTTGACTCAGGCATCGAGACGTGGCTGCACGATCCGTTACAGCCATGCGGAAAAGATTCCTGTCATCTCGACTGCTAGTGATACGAGGCCGTTGGGATCCAGCACGGCGCGGCGTTCCGTATTATCCTCCTGAACCCACCGATTCCATATTCTGCCAACAGGCATTGGATCTCGACCAACGAGAACAGCAATGTCGCGATACGATAAACCGCAATCGCGATAGGCTACAATCCGACCTTTATCAAAGACGGAAACGTGATGATATGCATTTCTCCTCTTTACACGAGGCATCACAACAGCGTTTCACCAGGCAACGTCGGTCAACTGCTGTTTGTGTATGAGAAATCGGTTGGAAACTTTCCTGATGTCAGCACGTTGTAGGTGTCGCCACCGGCGCCAACCTTGTGTGAATGCTCTAAAAAGCTAATCATTTGCATATCACAGCATCTTCTTCCTGTCGGTTAAATTTCGCGTCTGTAGCACGTCATCTTCGTGGTGCAGCAATTTTAATGGTCAGTAGTGTATTTGACTAATAGTACCGCACGATAAATAGAAAGGGAACTAATGTCGCATACGCCTCCAGGAAGCGTCATAAAAAGTTAATGTATGTGGTGCAAGCCTTTGTCTAGGTTATTGATATGAGTGCCAGTAACGGCAGCCTTTCTATTCGGTTCAGCACTAGAAGGGGCAGGGCGGGCCCATCCATCCCGGCTGCCATTTACTCGCAGGAAAGAACCCTGGCACTCGTTCTGCGGCATACTGATTGGACCTCTGCTCGTTCTGGAGGGACTGGAACTAGTAAATGCCTCTGCCCATATCCGGGATTGAACCCAGGACACCCAAGGTCATAATCTACTGCTCTACCCCCTATTTTTAAAATCTCATTTTCTTCGTTATTGTTCATTGCATTTGTTTGGGGCGGATGTCCCATGACATCTGCCGGCCGAAGTGGCCGTGCGGTTAAAGGCGCAGCAGTCTGGAACCGCAAGACCGCTACGGTCGCAGGTTCGAATCCTACATCGGGCATGGATGTTTGTGATGTCCTTAGGTTAGTTAGGTTTAATTAGTTCTAAGTTCTAGGGGACTAATGACCTCAGAAGTTGAGTCCCATAGTGCTCAGAGCCATTTGAACCAAGCCCATGACATCCGTCCAAGTTCATCGTTGATCCATTCACTCAGGTCTCAGTTTTATTATTATTATTATTATTAAAGAGGGCACATAACCCTCTGATCGAGCACGCTGAGCTATCGTGCCGGGAGTCAAGACCTTCAATACAATGTTGCTCACTATACCACCACGGCGCATAGAAGCGCAATAGGAACGCTAATGTTGTCAATGTATAAGGGATAGTCAAATGAGAACGAGACAGATTGGAAAAAATAAACTGTTTATTTCAAAAGTAATCGCCATACATGTTAACAGATTTATCCTACTATGAGACAAGACAGTCCTTTCACAGAAAAAGGTTTACGGTTGCCTACAGAACCATGATAGTACCCAGGTGTGTATGTCATCATCCGAAACAAATTGACGGCCACGAATGTCTTTCTTCAGGGTACAAAAAATATGCAAGTCGCATTGGGAGAGATCAGGACTACATGGAAGGGTGTGTAAGGGCTTCCCAATGAAACTTCTGCAGCGTACTCGAAACAGCTTCTGCAGAGTTCTCGAAAAAACTTCTTCAAAAACAAGCTACCAACAAAATTCCCGCTCACGTGTAGTCAAGGTTATTTTGAGTTCACAGCAGAAGTTTCGCTGGGAAGCCCTTACACGTCCTCCATACAGTCTCGATTTCTCCCAGTGCGACTTATAAATTTTTGGAGCCCTGAAGAAAGGTATTCACGTCCATTGATTTTCTCTGGAAGAACAAGTGCACACCTGGATACAATCACGATTCCGTGGGCAACCGTGAACAGTTTTACATGAAGGCATTGACCGTATTTTCATAAACGTATTAGTGGTTACAGTGATTACTTTTGAAGTAATAAACAATTTTCTTACTTTTTACCATATGTTTTTATTTGACGGCTAATACTAACCAAAGATGAGGTGATAGATTTTTTTGAATGGTCACTGTGCAAACGTGGGCGTGAAGGGGCCCCGCTTAGTATTCACAACAAATGTGAGTGTAACTTCAGTTTAGAATGGCACTTCCCCTCCAGCACTCGGTATTTCCCCTGCAACGCCTGCCCGCAGCCACCACCACTACCGCTCTCCCCAAGTGTGCCCTGCCCTCTGTGCATCTATTGGCCGCAGTATTCTACGTGCAGTATTCAAGAACTCCTTCATGGTGTTGGAAAGATTGTAAAAAAAAACTTTCATTTACATCAGAGAACATTTCTGTGGTCTATCACACATTTTATTTCCATGTGCATTTTGTCAACTACTGTATTTCACACCTTTTTCTGCTTTCATTAGATCCACCACACGGAGGTGCAGATCTGTTTCCTTCTAAAGTCCACGTCACATTGGAAGG
Organism: Schistocerca americana; assembly: GCF_021461395.2. Lineage (NCBI taxonomy): Eukaryota > Metazoa > Arthropoda > Insecta > Orthoptera > Acrididae > Schistocerca > Schistocerca americana. Next base: position 405,788,729 of record NC_060121.1, on the reverse strand, counting down.
TGGCCCAGTTTTCAGCCGTTCTGCGCATCCTCCTCCACTAGCCACTGGCAGCCAATAATATTCATTCTTTTTCCGAGCGGCTACCAGCAAGTTACAGCTAGACAGCGAGAATCTCGCTCCTACATGCTGCACTTATAGCAGTATAGGTGTGAATGCGTATCTGTAAATTTTTAAGAGCGATTTTTTTTAAAGGCAGGCGATGGCAATAAATTTGAAGTGCTTCACAAGGAGGCAAGGGGGATTATTTACCGCATTTATTATTTTTTCAAACGTGATCTTGAAAGCAGGTCTCCTACTGTTGACATGTGAAGACACAAGAACCGACTCTAGAACCATGTGGTGTCGGCAAGAGAACTGTAAAAAGAATTGTAAACGAAAGTGCCAGAGCTGTAGGGACAGTAGAAAAAAGTTGGTTTTGTGTCGCCTTGGAGGCCGTGCGGCTCTAGGCGCTTCAGTCTGGAGCCGCGTGACAGCTACGGTCGCAGGTTCGAATCCTGCCTCGGGCATGGATGTGTGTGATGTCCTTAGGTTAGTTAGGTTTAAGTAGTTCTAAGTTCTAGAGGACTGATGACCACAGCAGTTAAGTCCCATAGTGCTCAGAGCCATTTGAACCATTTTTTTGTCGCCTTGGAAGCATCGAAATCGCAAGGAAGTGTAGCAAAAATGGATGGTTTTAACAACGATGTTTTAAAGTGCTCCATGTGAATGATGAATGCCCGACATCACAAAAAAGTGTTACAGTTATGCAGGACAAAATTAGCTTCAACGGTAAGCGCTTCGTCAATGTAAAGAATTTTAAAAGATGTTGCTTCCTGATATGTTAGGAAGAGAGATTTTAGTTCAAAGAAGTGACACAGATGCAGCACGAACTACATGATACAAGAGATGGAGGTAGTTCAACACTTTATTACGATGATGGGACATGGGTTTATTAGAATCATTCCAGGAAGATCTGCTGGAAAATGAGTGATGGTACTGGCGGTTTTAGTATTCATAGGAATACGTTCTATAATTATTGTGCATGCTGACTCTTCTTCTGGATTTCTGAGGGTAAACTTGTGTTTATATGTAAGAAAAACAGCAGTGACTACCATTTGGAAATGAACACCGTCAGTTTTGTGACGTGATTCACAATTCTTGTCATACCTTGCTTCGAAGTTGGTCACGGCCAGTTATAATTAAACTGTTACAGAGAAAACACCAAGTATAAACATCAGAAAAGCGGATATTTTTCCCTGGCTTAAAAATAAAAATATTAAGCACAGTATAAACCAGACTCGTGAAGATCTCCTGCAGTTCGTTAATTTACACAAGTAACATGACAGATCGTACAATCTTCACTTCCTTGCACATGAGTGGGGTCACACAGTTTTGCGTTTCCCCACGTGTCATGTCACTTTAGCCCTATTCAATTAATTTGGGCAAAGGATAAGGCAGTGTGTGAGAAAAAAAAAAATTCAAGATAACATTCACTGAATCGCTTGAGCATGAGGCAATAGGCAACATCTTACCTGTAACGTGGACACAGTCTGAATAACGTGCTGAAAAGCTTCAGAAGGAATAATTTGACAGGGGAGTTGTAAGCCTTGAACCTATCATCGTAAATTTACAGTCAGATTGCTTGGAAACATGTTCAAATAGCAGTGACGGTGGTATTGCGATGTAGACTTTGGAACAAAGTAATAATATTTCTTAGTTTTAAAGATCCGTGGTTTAAAAAATATGTATGTCAACGTATCAGTTGCGTACATAATATTGAGAACTTCCTAGCCTTTTTGATTAGGACTTTGTATCCGTTGAATTATGCAGATTATAATGTTCAACATATTGCCAAAGGAGAAGTTAAGCTTCTCCCACCATGTTGTGCACTCTAATAACGCCCGAGAATGCAGCTGGATAAATTCGTCAAAAGTCCGATATTTCCACATGTAAACCCTTGTCATTTTCAAGGAAAGAACTGGATAAGGCCCTATAAGGACAGTAATTTTTACTTCTCGAGAAATCGATGTTCTTCGATGTTATCAGTCATCATCCCTTGGAGTTATTTGCAGATGATTTTTAATTGCCTGCTTGTACAAAGGATTATAAATGCGGTCTCTCACTGTAATGTCGAACGAGTTAGTTTCGCTCATAATACCCGTTAACAGCGAAAAATATAATAATTTACTGATAATTTTTACGATAGTCTTTTCATTAGTCTTTTTACCACTAATTCTTTTTTATCCACGGTGATTACACTTAAACTACAGTCAAACACATCAACACACACACCTTATACACATTTATAAAAATCCTATTGAGCAGAAGCAGTTGTCAAGCAAATATAATAATTCGGTTTGTGCTTGAAGTTAATTTTGTTGTGTATTAAATTTTTACTTATAATACAGTTCAAATCGCAATAAATGATAATTATTGCAAGCAGTTTCAATGATCTTGTCGTTTGACAGTTGTCATTTTGAGAAAAATTGTACTTCATGTCTGCACCTAACCGTGTTAGCTATTCTCACCTCCCAACTTCACACAGAGTAAATCTGTGGAGCAGTGGACGCAACGTCGTCAAGACCTGAATTAATACCGAGCGAGGTGGCGCAGTGGTTAGACACTGGACTCGCATTCGGGAGGACAACGGTTCAATCCCGCGTCTGGCCATCCTGATTTAGGTTTTCCGTGATTTCCCTAAAATCGCACTAGGCAAATGCCGGGATGTTTCCTTTGAAAGGGCACGGCCGACTTCCTTTCCCGTCCTTCCCTAACTCACTGTCTGGTCTTCTCCCCAAAGCAACCCAACCTGAATTAGCATTTCTTTCATGACGAATGATCGAAATTGGTTTTAATATCTAATATTCCCCTCATAGATTTGATCGTATAATATGATTGTTATCCACAGCAATGCAGTTCGGCAGTATGGACTTTGTTTGCCCACTCTTTGCTGCCGCGCATGCGCAGCTCTAATCCCTTCACTGCTCCGCGTCTATGCGCGGAAGCGCCGTCTTACGTCACTTGAGCTATAGTATTGTAGTTGTGAATACGCTAACTGCAGTGGATTTCTGACAACAAATATATTGTGAGGCTGTTATTAATACTACACATTGCTTGTGTAGATGCCTCCAAGTCGTACGTGTGTGGCATTTGAACCAAGTCATTGTTCACAGAATATCTCATTAGGCCCGCCCCTTGGGCAGTTAATTTTGAACCGGCCAACTTCTTTCTACACTCAATGTTGTTTAATTACGAATGCGACCTTCGTTTTGTGTGTGCATCTCATTATTTTAAAGGTATCACATACACCACACTACGTTGAGCAGAACCACGATGTACAACTATTTACCCTATTGGCCATTAAAATTGCTACACCAAGAAGAAATGCAGATGATAAACGGGTATTCATTGGACAAATATATTATACTAGAACTGTCATATGATTACATTTTCCCGCAGTTTATGTGCATAGATCCTGAGAAATCAGTACTCACAACAACCAACTCTGGTCGTAATAACGGCGTTAATATGCCTGGGCATTGAGTCAAACAGAGCTTGGATGGCGTGTACAGGTACAGCTGCCCATGCAGCTTCAGCACCGTACCACAGTTCATCAAGAGTAGTGACTGACGTATTGTGACGAGCCAGTTGCTCGGACACCATTGACCAGACGTTTACAATTGGTGAGACATCTGGAGAATGTGCTGGCCAGGGCAGCAGTCGAACATTTTCTGTATCCAGAAAGGCCCGTACAGGACAAGCAACATGCGGTCGTGCATTATCCTGCTGAAATGTAGGGTTTCGCAGGGATCGAATGAAGGGTAGAGCCACGGGTCGTAACACATCTGAAATCTAACGTCCACTGTTCAAACTGCCGTCAATGCAAACAAGACGTGACCGAGACGTGTAACCCATACCATCACGCCCGGGTGATACGCCAGTATGGTGATGACGAGTACACGCTTCGAATGTGCGTTCACCGCGATGTCACCAAACACAGATGCGACCATCATGATGCTGAAACAGAACCTGGATTCATCTGAAAAAATGACGTTTTGCCATTCGTGCACCCAGGTTCGTCGTTGAGTACACCATCGCAGGCGCCCATGTCTGTGATGCAGCGTCAAGGGTAACCGCTGACATGGTCTCCGAGCTGATAGTCCATGCTGCTGCAAACATCGTCTTACTGTTCGTGCTGATGGTTATTTTCTTGGAAACGTCTCCATCTGTTGACTCAGGGATCGACACGTGGCTGCACGATCCGTTACAACCATGCGGACAAGATGCCTGTCATCTCGACTGCTAGTGATACGTGGCCATTGGGATCTAGCACGGCGTTCCGTATTACCTTCCTGAACCCACCGATTCCATATTCTGCTAACAGTAATTGGATCTCGACCAACGCGAGCAGCAATGTCGCGATACGATAAACCGCAATCGCGATAGGGTACAATCCGACCTTTATCAAAGTCGTAAACGTGATGGTACGCATTTCTCCTCCTTACTCGAGGCATCACAACAACGTTTCACCAGGCAACGCCGGTCAACTGCTGTTTGTGTATGAGAAATCGGTTGGAAACTTTCTTGATGTCAGCACGTTGTAGGTGTCGCCACCGGCGCCAACCTTGTGTGAATGCTCTGAAAAGCTAATCATTTGCATATCACAGCATCATCTTCCTCTCGGTTCAATTTCGCGTCTGTAGGACGTCATCTTCGTGGTGTAGCAATTTTAATGGCCAGTAGTGTAATTTCACCGTAATTGTTGGTCTAATTACTATATTTCATAGTCTATCGTGCTTGAATGGACGCGAGAAACCAATGATCTGACGCTGTACTTGTCTAATCGAACCAATATTATTTTAAAAACGTCCACTTTAATGGCAACTACATCCAAAAATTGTAAAGCAGTAGTGATGATGTAACTTCATGTGTCACGATTCAGATAATGCCCGTCAGCTAAGTTAAAAGAATAAATTGCTCACAAAACTATCTTGCCACATCATCATGTTAGATATGTTTAATTAAAAAAGCATGAACTACAACTGTTGCATCTTATAGTTAAAAGTAAGTAGTGAGAAATATAGCAAATTACTTATAGGGTGAATCATGACACCAAAGTTGCAACATGGATGGGCCCGAACATTCCTTGTCTACGAATAAATAACGCCTGCATCTCCATGCATTGCAATCTGCTGTATTTACGATACGTCATTTTCACATAAATTTGCCCATCGATTAGCGTTTTTATACTGTTCTTATTACTAAGTGGGTTCTTGTTGATACTTCTCACATTTTCATTAATTTTTAAGTATTGTGGGTGGATTGTGCCTTTATACCTAGTGGTTAACAGGTTATGTTCAGCCTGGTGCCGTCCGTTTGGATTCATGTTAGGATTTTCTAATTTTTACTTTTCGACTGATGTTCCTGCCCATTATTGGTCTTTCATCGCATTAGGTTGGGAGGATATTTCTTGACAGTTTTTATAGTTTTCAAAAAGTTTTTAGGCACGTTTGAGGAACCGGGGACCCACGCTTTCCGCTTAATTGTGTCATTTATTCACGGGCAAGGAATGTTCGGTCCCGTCCATGTTGCCACTTTAATGTCATGACCCACCATGTAGATAATTTGTTTTATTTCTCTCTATTGACTAACTATAATTCAACCACAATAACAGAGAGCGCTTTTTGTAATTTCAAGGATTTATCATGATGATGTGGCTTCTAGGCGACGAAACTCGTCGCTAAATAAATTACTTACAAGCGCACGGAAGCGGTTATTGTTCAACATGCCTAGTCACAAAACGTATTACACAAATTGCATATCTGCGAATTTGTGCCGACTAGATTGAAAGGCAGCAGGGAATGGAAGCATAAGGCCTGTGAAACTCGGGAAATAACAATGAAATAAGAAAACGATAACCGAAGTAACGGCAGTCTGTTGGATAGTGCGTATCTTTGAAATCACCGCGTACCCTGTAACATGCCTGGATTCTCCTGGGCCTTCTATCCACAATGTAGCCGAGATATGGCTTCTCAAACATGTCCCACTCCTCAACCGCGGACCTTCCGAGATGATTCAGTGTAAGGTAGCAGCGACGACGCATTGTAAGTTTCAACTGGTGCCTGGATGCTCAGTATGGTTCACGTCAGCAGATGGCGCTGGGCATTCTGTTCGGTTGGTTTCTGCCTTTTAGAGGAAGGTGTTCACTTGGTGGGTGTACTGTGTTCATGCATTATCGCCTGGAAAGACGAACCCGTCGTCGATATGCTGACTATGGGGCTGCAAAACAGATTTGAGGATCATGTCCTGACAATGCACAGTTCTCAAATTACTTTCGGTAGTGATGAGGGGCGTCCGAAGGATATGGGTGATACTATCCCAGAATATGACTGACCACGGACTTGTTGAATCCATGGGGCTATGTACCTGAGTCACGGATTGGTACCTGGACGCCTCTACACTCTTCCATGGCGATCATCTGACGTCAGATAAATCCTGTGCTCGTCAAGAAGCAAATACGATGCCATTGATCCAGATTCCATTCCAAGTGTCCCCTTGCCATTAGTTTGGAGCACCATCGAGCTGGAGAGTGTATGCTGTTTTTGTGAAGGGGCCTCTAGATGCGTAATCGATAGTGAGTGTAAGTTGTGTACTGTCGGTCGACACAGACCTCCCAGTTACCTCCAAAAACGTAATGCACGTTCCTATTCTTTTGCATCCTTCTCTAGATACCTAAGAGACTAATTCGTAGGTAGCAGTCGCCATCTGATGTAATTGATCGCTTGTCACACCTTCGAGAAAAATCTTCAATGTTTTGTGAATCATGATAGCTGTTGTATGTTCGAATTATTTGGTTGTCAAATCGGAGGCAATTTCTGGTTGTGACAACAATTCTTGCTGTAACGTGAAACTGCGCACATAGTTTCAGCCTGAAACGGCCATTCGGGGTATGTTGACTGTCTGAACAGATGTACAGATGTAAGCGGGCTAGTGTTTTCGTGATTGGACTACGAATGCAAGTAGTGAATTAAGCCTTGTGAAAAAAAAACCTTATGACCCTATAGTTAATTTCATATCGCTATCTGACTTCGAAAATAAAAAAAGGAAATTAAAGAAGTAGGTTACACTTACAATAAATCGCGCAAGCAATGAAAGACAGACATACCATGGATAGTTGAACACCAAAGAAAGTTAAAACCACTAGTAAGATCCTGTTATCAAAATTAAAAGAGTGTAATAATTCTCCACATACAGTCGAATGCTGGCTAAAGGATGTCGTGGCCACTTTTTTTGTAATCACAATACTCAAATATTGATGTTGTCTAACTGCTGATAATGTTTAACCGAGTCATTTGACTGATGATGTGATTCGAAAGAACTGAACAACCAGGAAGCATTACATTAAGCTGACTACATCAATATAATGATCTGTGCAAGTACAAGTTATTTCATGGCAAATGATTACACACTGGTGAAATTCTTTATTTGTGTGACCATACTGTCCGTTATTTCAACAAAACGAAATACTTTTGGTGACAAAAATACACATTTTCTTGTAGTTGCAAACACGGAATTAAAATACCTTCGATAACACGAAAGAAAATCTGCCACAGCAACTGATAACTCAGCAACCAACGACAAACTTACCCTTCCAGATCAAAATCTGCGCGCAAATAATGGGTTATTTATCACTAAAAATAATGGGAAACTATCCGGAACTGAATCACTTGGTATCTTTACCAAGCACCACAGTTAAGCAGACAAAGGGGATAGGGGTGTGAGGTGACTATGAAATGGCTTCAGACCTAGCACACACCAGAAATACTCATGTGTTGTTGTTGTGGTCTTCACTCCTGAGACTGGTTTGATGCAGATCTCCATGCTACTCTATCCTGTGCTAGCTTCTTCATCTCTCAGTACCTACTGCAGCCTACAATCCTCTAAATCTGCTTAGTGTATTCATCTCTTGTTCTCCCTCTACGATTTTTACCCTCCACGCTGCCCTCCATTACTAAACTGGCGATCCCTTGATGCCTCAGAACATGTCCTACCAACCGATCCCTTCTTCTAGTCAAGTTGTGCCACAAACTGCTCTTTTCCCCAATTGTATTCAATACCCCCTCATTAGTTATGTGATCTACCCATCTAATCTTCATCATTCTTCTGTAGCACCACATTTCGAAAGCTTCTATTCTCTTCTTGTCTCAACTATTTATCGTCCATGTTTCACTTCCATACATGGCCACACTATATACAAATACTTTCAGAAACGACTTCCTGACACGTAAATCTATACTCGATGTTAACAAATTTCTCTTCTTCAGAAACGCTTTCCTTGCCATTGCCAGTCTACATTTTATATCCTCTCTACTTCGACCATCATCAGTTATTTTGCTCCGCAAATAGCAAAACTCCTTTACTACTTTAAGTGTCTCAAATGGTAAAAATGGCTCTGAGCACTATGGGACTTAACTACTGTGGTCATCAGCCCCCTAGAACTTAGAACTACTTAAACATAACTAACCTAAGGACATCACACACATCCATGCCCGACGCAGGATTCGAACCTGCGACCGTAGCAGTCGCGCAGCCTAGAACCACTAGACCACCGCGGCCGGCGCTAAGTGTCTCATTCCCTAATCTAATTCCCTCAGCATCACCCGACTTAAATCGACTACATTCCATTATCCTCGTTTTGCTTTTGTTGATGTTCATCTTATACCCTCCTTTCAAGACACTGTCCATTCCGTTCAATTGCTCTTCCAAGTCCTTTGCTGTCTCTGACAGAATTACAATGTCATCGGCAAACATCAAAGTTTTTATTTTTTTTCCATGGATTTTAATGCCTACTCCGAACTTTTCTTTTGTTTCCTTTACTGCTTGCTCAATATACAGATTGAACAGCATCGGGGATAGGCTACAACCCTGTCTCACTCCCTTCCCAACCACTGCTTCCCTTTCATGTACCTCGACTCTTATAATTGCCACCTGCTTTCTGTACAAATTGCAAATAGCCTTTCGCACACTGTATTTTACCCCTGCCACCTTCATAATTTGAAAGAGAGTATTCCAGTCAACATTGTCAAAAGCTTTCTCTAAGTCTACAAATGCTAGAAACGTAGGTTTGCCTTTCCCTAATCTTTCTGCCAAGATAAGTCGTAAGGTTAGTATTGCCTCACGTGTTCCAATATTTCCACTGAATCCAAACTGATCTTCACCGAGGCCGGCTTCTACCAGTTTTTCCATTCGTCTGTAAAGAATTCGCGTTAGTATTTTGCAGCCGTGACTTATTAAACTGATAGTTCGGTAATTTTCACATCTGTCAACACCTGCTTTCTTTGGGATTGGAATTATTATATTCTTCTTAAAGTCTGAGGGAATTTCGCCTGTCTCATACATCTTGCTCACCAGATGGTAGAGTTTTGTCAGGACTGGCTCTCCCAAGGCTGTCAGTAGTTCTAATGGAATGTTGTCTACTCCCGGGGCCTTGTTTCGACTCAGGTCTTTCAGTGCTCTGTCAAACTCTTCACGCAGTATCATATCTCCCACTTCATCTTCATCTACCTCCTCTTCCATTTCCATAATATTGTCCTCAAGAACATCGCTCCTGTATAGACTCTCTATATACTCCTTCCACCTTTCTGCTTTCCCTTCTTTGCTTAGAACTGGGTTTCCATCTGAGCTCTTGATATTCATGCAAGTGGTTCTCTTTTCTCCAAAGGTCTCTTTAATTTTCCTGTAGGCAGTATCTATCTTACCCCTCGTAAGATAAGCCTCTACATCCTTACATTTGTCGTCCAGCCATCTCTGCCTAGCCATTTTGCACTTCCTGTCGACATCATTTTTGAGACGTTTGTATTCCTTTTTGCCTGCTTCATTTACTGCATTTTTGTATTTTCTCCTTTCATCAATTAAATGCAGTATCTCTTCCGTTACCCAAGGATTTCTACTAGCCCTCGTCGTTTTACCTACTTGAACCTCTGCTGCCTTCACTCTTTCATCCCTCAAAGCTACCCATTCTTCTTCTAATGTATTTCTTTCCGCCATTCGTGTCAATTGTTCCCTTATGCTCTCTCTGAAGCTCTGTACAACCTCTGGTTCTTTCAGTTTATCCAGGTCCCATCTCCTTAAATGCTAAAAAAAAAAAGACTTAGGAAAATCTAAATGATAAACACCAAGTCCAATATAGCGATATATTGACTTCAGATCAACAAAACAGAGAACAAAAGTCACTTGGTATTCAAGATACACTTGTAACCTAAGTCGAAAATTCTGCTAATCATAAAGTTTTAAATATGTGTGCACGACTCTAATAAAAAATAGCAGTGTGACGAATCTGATTGCATGATGTTTCTAACTGCATTACGAGAACACCGTCCCGAAACCAGCTTCAAGTTAACTGAAAGCACAAGACTCCTAAAACTGTAATACACACTCGAATCTCAGCTTTACTGTGAATCGCAGTTTAAAGATACAAAATTACTGAAAATAAGCCGTGCGATACAAACACCATGCGAATGAATTGCTTATGAGAAATCACTTCGAATGAATGAAACGCCCAAATTAATAACTGCAAATACGACGCACAGTATCGGTCTTTCGGCCGGCCATAGCATGCCACTCGGAACAAGGGTACATTCAAAATTATCGGTAAGAATGCTGCCACTGATTGGCTGAATGCGCACGGAAGTACCGAAGGTGATCATTCTTCGCCACAACACGTCAGGGAGAGAGAACTCAGAGGATCTACCAAGAACATCGTTACAGCACTGAATCGCTGTAAAAAATATGAACGCAGAGGCCGCACTTATAATCGCAGTTTTGGGGGGGGGGAGGGGGGGGAGAGGTCTTGGTACTCGGTTCCATTTGAGCTAGAAACATGGAGTAATCAGTTTTTTGATTAATGCTCAGCTAATGGCGCCATGTGTATGTGCCCACATGGTCTCAAGTAGCGCTGGATAATGTAGACCAGAAAACAAGATAACTCACGAAAATTCATCATGCGCAACACCCTCGCATTGACGTCTACACGCTATACGTGCCAAGAAAAGTGGCCAGTACAGGCCTCTTCCAAGTGAGTCGGTAAGTGGAACAAGAGAAGCAAGCTTTGGCAGACTATTTGAAAGATGATGCAGCGGCCCCAAAACTATGGATTTGATACAAATATTTTTTTTATATGTCATGTCTTCTCCCTGCCATCCCCATCCTTAGAGGTGACTGGGGAGTATTATCTCTGTAATATTTTTAAGCAAATATTGAGTCATGATAAGGGGCATTCGAATGAAAACTAGACACGGAGAAAAGTATGTAATATATTTATTATTTCAAAAGTAATCGTCATAACTGTTAACACATTTATTCCACTGTGGGACAGGAACGTCAACGCCTTCATGTAAAACTGTTTGCGGTTGCCTACGGAACCATGATTGTACCCAGGTGTGAAGCTCTTCCTCGAAAGCAAATCGACGTGCGCAAACGTCTTTCTTCAGAGGTTGGGACACTTGTGAGGAGAGACAGTTGTGAGGAGCGACACTTGTGAGGAGACCTGGCCGAACAGGTAGCGGGCGGTCTGCAGGGACACCAGACAGGTAGCACACCGCAGTTCACTACTGCTGTGGAGACCAAACAGGTAAAGGAAGACTGTCCACCAGAAACAACTTAGTTTTAGGCGAAGTCTGCCATACATGTATTCCGGACGTTGCGGCTAATGAAGCACTTCATTAGCTGTGGCAAACGCCAAAAGGCGTACAAAAGAAACGGACACTTCAATTTCTTCTATTTACGCCGAAGAAGTAGGGCCGCTGTTCAATCAAGGATACGACATCGTCACATCACTGCCGTCACACAGGAGTGCAAAACGATCGCTGCAACGCATCAGGCAAAAAAGCGTGGGATCTAAACAAGATCCGACCGATGCTGCAGGAATATTTCTGCAAGAACATTATTTGCTAATGAATGATGGGAGCAAATTTTTACTTGCAGATGACGACAGACGACCAAATGATAGGATATTGGTGTTCGCCAGCGAAAGGGGAAAATCCTGTTTAACACACTGCAATTCGTTCTTTGTCGATGAAACGTTCAAAAGCTCCAGCAAGCAGTTTGGACAGTTATTTATTGTTCATGCCTACATTTCTAGTTCTGAGGAGGAAGCAAACACAAGTCCAACCATGTACGCCTCGCTACCCAATAAAAAGCGAGAAACGTACGATTGCAACATTGTTGGTGCTGTGACACCTTCCTGCACAGTTCCAAACATCCCTTGGCATATTTTCATTATCCAGCCATTGTTCAACAAAATAGTCGTAAAAATCCCGCAGTTATTCATTATCTGGCGTGCTCTCCTGAATGCATAACCACCCGTCATCTAATATGTCCAGGGGGCATCTAATATGTCTCAGAGAGGACGCAGAGTATCATGGGCACCAATTTGACCGACTAGTTTTAAATCTAGGTAGGTAAAGAAGAAAGAGCAACGCACATAGATGGAATCCTATAGCTATCATGGTGGATTTTGAAGCTGCAGTCATCCAATCAGTAACACATTTGTTTCCTGATGCAAAGATGAATGGCTGCAACTACCATTTCAATCAGTGCTTGTGGAGACAAGGGCAGAATTGCGGCCATGTTGCTGTCTACAAGGAAAAAGAAGAAATTAGTTTTCACATAAGATTGTGTTCCCCTTTGGCTCACATTCCCCTGGGCATATTAGATGACGTGTGGCTATGCATTTTGTTGAACAATGGCTGGATAATGAAGACATGCCAAGGGATGTTTGGAACTGTGCAGGAAGGTGTCACAGCACCAACAATGTTTCAGAAGGATGGAATCTGAGGATAAATACATTAATTTCGAAGGTTCATCCAAATTTTTACTCCTTAGTAAAAATTCTCAGAGAGGACGCAGAGTATCATGGGCACCAATTTGACCGACTAGTTTTAAATCTAGGTGGGAAAAGAAGAAAGAAGTCCGCAATTAAGACAGATGAGATAGTTTCTAAGGCCCTTACAAGAGCCGGCCAGAATGACCGAGCGGTTCTAGGCGCTACAGTCTGGAACCGCGCGACCGCTACGGTCGCAGGTTCGAATCCTGCTTCAGGAATAGATGTGTGTGATGTCCTTAGGTTAGTTAGGTTTAAGTAGTTCTAAGTTCTAGGGGACTGATGACCTTAGAAGTTAAGTCCCATAGTGCTCAGAGTCATTTGAACCATTTGAACCAAGCCCTTACAAGAATCCAAGTTGACGGCAATATAAAATCATTTCTTACTTGCGTGGCCTATGCACAGAAATTACAATGAAAAGGAAATGGCTGAAGCTACAACACCACTTGTAAATACTGAAAAGGGGTTCAGTTCACGCCGATCGCCCTATTATAAAAATTGTAAATAAATAATCATCCTGTAAATATTGTAAATAAATATAATGGGGAACGGAGAGAGACTACCTCCTCGTGGTCGGCTTTTCTAACAATCACTATCAGCATTTTTGTGTAGAGAATTTTAGAAACAAGGTCTCTTTGAGTGGACGATGAATACATCTTTTTTCAATACATAAATTGCATTCCTTAACGCTAACTGCTAGCAGGACTCTCATTAGACCTCAGTCCACTTCCTTGAGTGGTACGGGAAAATTGAGGTTTATTTCGAAATAATTAAAGAAAAATGTTTCTACCGAGAACAAAATTCTTTAGTTGGCTTCTCTTAATATTAATATATGGTAAAAGGTTGCCACTCCTATCATATCAAATTTTGTGTGAGGGGTTGAAAAATGGAAAACATTCTCGGTTTCTATAGTTCCTGCAAAATTCATCTTCAAGTATGAGGTTGAGCGAAAATTATGCCATATGTAAGGTTAATTAGAACAAAAATTCCAATGAAAAAGGTGTGCTGCTGCTAATGGTTGACATGACATCGTGGGGGGCAAAATCAGTTCCGATTTCTAATTTGACTAAGGCCATTCTTCGTTGCCCAAAAAAATTCTGAAATAATGTAACCTGGCTGCATTGGAGGAGTGTGAATGCCCTCAGCAGCTGCCCGGGCCGGCACAAGCCGAGCACTCAGTCACACCAAGCGGCAGCAGGTAGTGGCGCAGCATTTGCGACACAGCCTGTGCCGGTCCCTCAGTATCCCGGCTTTCTCACAAGTGTCCCCACATTCCAGTTTCTCACAAGTGTCGCTTCTCACAAGTGTCTACAACTCTTTCTTCATGACTTCAAAAATATGGAAACCGCATGGAGACCGATCGGAACTATATGGAGAATGTGTAAGGCGTTCCCAGCGGAAGTTCTGCAACGTAGGCGAAACAACCTTGGCAAAATGTGGGGCGAGCATTGTCCTTAAACAAAATGATGCTGTATGTCAACATTGGACTTGGCGCGCTTTAATTTTTGCAGGTTGTCCATGCACAACTGTGCGTTAACTGTGGGGCCGTGTTCCAGAAAGTCAGTGAGCAGCGGCCCTTTGCAGTCAAAGAAAATGATCATCATGACTTTCCCGGGGCTATGATGCACAGCTTTGCAGCTTCCCGCGCCCGGGTTCCCGGGTTCGATTCCCGGCGGGGTCAGGGACTTTCTCTGCCTTGTGATGACTGGGTGTTGTGTGATGTCCTTAGGTTAGTTGGGTTTAAGTAGTTCTAAGTTCTAGGGGACTGATGACCATAGATGTTAAGTCCCATAGTGCTCAGAGCCATTTGAACCATTTGCTTGCAGCTTTGGATTTTTCCGGTGGGGGTGAATCGATATGCTTCCTTTGATGTCACAGACGCTTGCTCTCCAGCTAAAAAAGATGGCGCCATTTTTCATCTCCCGCAACAATACCCGACAGGAAACGATAACCTTCATCGCGTTATCGTTCCGGGTGCTGCAGTGACGACGATATTCTGTTCACTTCTGCTCCTCCGACAGGCTATGGAGAACCCACTATGCACAGATCTTGCGGACCCTCACATGCTCTGTCATGAGAACATGAGCAGTACTCTGACATGCCCACCAGGAGCCGAACGTCTTCGACCGTCCTCCGTCGGTCATTTCTGGCGGCAGCATCCACCACAGCAATCACTGAAGTAATTATACAATGACCTTGTACTGTCATCCGGTATCTTTCATTGACACTCGTCCTCGAGATCGTTTATTCCACGAAAACGCACGCGCACATAACATACTCCGTTCGCCATACACAACTCACACTTGGGCACTAATTTCGCTTCCTAACACTCCTTCCACGGTCAAAAACCGCAGTTCACCTGGCTGTTCCTCTTTTCCGCCGTCTATTATAAAGTCGGACCCACAAACGACTCGCTGACCTCACGCCGAGAACAAACGGTACAGCTGTGACCGTCCACGCTGCTCCTTCCTGATTCCCAGTACACTCACCTAACTGCATTACCAACGTCTTCGCCATGTTCGTTACACAGTCGTCCATCTTTTTTCATTTGACTGTTTCTTATATGGACAAAATTTGAACGAGATTGCTCCATACGTTCCTGAGTAAAGCTTTCATGCCACCACCCGTATGGACGGTAGGTGGTTCTTATTTCCGCAGAATCTTCCGTGGGCGTGCACACCACTACTCACCAAATGAATGGTATAGGAATGCGTAGACGATCAACAAAAAAATATTTTTATATACTGCATTAGATAAATTCCGAAAAAGCTGCAGTGTCTTCTGGCAGCCTGAGAACTTCAAAGAATAAGTTTGATAAAGTTGGTTATTGTTTGGATCGATCTTTTTCCTTTTGGCAAGTTTATTGAGGCGACAAAAGTGACGGGACAGCGATATGCACTTAAGCAGATGGCGGTTGTATCGTGTACACAACGTATAAAAGGGCACTGCATTGGCGAAGCTATCATTTCTACTCAGATGATGCATGTGATAAGTTTCCCGGGTGATTGTCGTCGCACGAAGGGAATTAACAGATTTTGAAAGTGGAATGGTAGTTTGAGCTAGACGTACGGAGACATTCCATTTTGGAAATCGTTAGAGAATTCCATATTCCGAGCTCCGCATTGTCAAGAGAGTGCAGAAAACACCAAATTAAAGGCACCACCTTTCACCACGAACAACGCAGTGAGTGGTCAACGGCCTTCACTTAAGGATCGGGAGAAGCGGCGTTTGCGTAGAGTTGCCAGTGCTAACAGACAGGCAATACTGCGTGAAATAACCTCGGAGATTCATGTGGAGCGTATGACGAACATATTCTTTAGGACAGTGCCGCAAAATTTAGCGTTAACGGGCTATTGCAGCAGACAACTGATGCGAGTGCCTTTACTACCAGCACGACATCTTCTGAGACCTCTCTCCCGGCCTCGTGATCATATCAAAATGGTTCAAATGGCTCTAAGCAATATGGGACTTAATATCTGAGGTCATCAGTCCCCTAGAATTAGAACTACTTAAACCTAACTAACCTAAGGACATCACACACATCCATGCCCGAGGCAGGATTCGAATCTGCGACCGTAGCAGCAGCGCGGTTCCCGACTGAAGCGGCTAGAACCGCTCGTCCACAGTGGCCGGCCGGTCTGGCTGGCCGAGCGGTTCTAGGCGCTACAGTCTGGAACTGCGCGACCGCTACGGTTGCAGGTTCGAATCCTGCCTCGGGCATGTATCTGTGTGATGTCCTTAGGTTAGTTAGGTTTAAGTAGTTCTAAGTTCTAGGGGACTGATGACCTCAGAAGTTAAGTCCCATAGTGCTCAGAGCCTTGTTAGTAATAGTACCGATGTCATGTAATATAATGAATCGTGTTATCTAAAGTGATATGAGACACGATGTCATGTTGTATAATATACGTGCCACAATGCCATCTAACATGGCATTTGTCATGTCGTGCAGTGTGACACAACGTGTCATTACTTGTAACAGGGAGTGGGTTTGGGAGCAAAATGGTCCCCTCGTTGGAAAAAAATCCGCCCCCTCCCCGAAAAAGTTTTTTAGCTATTACCCGTATGCTCTTGTGCCATATGATATTATTATATTGTTTACTGTGGCTGACGAATCTTCCGGATATTGGGCACGGGAACAAGGACTTTAACCTATAAATTACAAGATGCAGGTGTGCCAACACCTTGCAGCTAAGAGAGCTCACTGCGCTGGGAAAGTAGGGGAATTCGTAAAAATGCCCGAATATGTCAAGATTTTTTATTTAAATGTCTTTGAAACTGCGAGGTAAATCTAAAAGCTAATTCCCTTCTTTTACATCCCTAACTGCCCACGAGATAGTCGCCTTGTTTTGTGGTACGATAGGAGCGTTCTTCATTCTGGTTCCCAGGTACCATCCCATAGCTTGGCAACAGATGTAGATTTTTGTTGCCTCGAACGTGACTGCTTCGGTATGCGTTCTTCTATTGTCCTTCGAACCACGTTGTTTCAATTGGGCTTCGCTCGTCTTGCTCTTCTACGGTTACCGGCGTGGTATGGTTGAACCTGTCCAGTATAGCCTCCTGCGTCCTCACATGTGTCAGAGCACACTCACCATCCGCCAAGGTCACATGCCCACGGGAGGGTTTTTGTTTTATATTTAAAAATTTTCATATCTTTTATTTTTGTTATTTTGTTCTATATTCTTGAAATATTGTTTTATTTCTTCTTAGTTTATTGTTTTAAATTTACACACATTTTATTCGTATACACTTGAGACTCTATACACAAACATTACGAAAACTATTCATAAGTACTTAATACAGCTCATAAACTAATAGCAAACATAAATACGATACCGAAGAAAATATTAAATACTGTGCGAATTTCATGATAATCTATGTAAATAGTTCATATTACGTAGGTAAACTTACGATACGACCATGTTACATAGATAATCTTACTTAAAAACTTCTTATGTCGCAAGCTCAATGATTCATGCAAGAAATAATATACTCTGAAAAGCATATGTCTTATTATTACCTCTCATCGTAAAATTATTGTCATTACTTGTATAAAGTACGCAATAATAAAAAGAGAAAATTAAAAAATCGCTGCCAGAAAAACTCACGTGAGCGATTTTGCCGGGAAATGTTGCAACAGCTACTTCGAATGACGTACGAATGTGTCTGAAATAAGCAGAAGAATTCCGAAACAGTGCATACACGACAAAATACTATCAAATTTTCAGTCCCGTAGGAAAACTGACGAACTCGATCATGTTTTGTCGGAAAAGAAATTTTCACAAACTACACTACTGGTCATTAAAATTGCTACACCACGAAGATGACGGGCTACAGACGCGAAATTTAACCGACAGGAAGAAGATACTGTGATATGCAAATGATTAGCTTTTCAGAGCATTCACACAAGGGTGGCGCCGGTGGCGACACCTACAACGTGCTGACATTAGGAAAGTTTCCAACCGATTTCTCATACACAAACAGCAGTTGACCGGCGTTGACTGGTGAAACGCTGTTGTGATGCCTCGTCTAAGGAGGAGAAATGCGTACCATCATGTTTCCGACTTTGATAAAGGTCGGATTGTAACCTATCACGATTGCGGTTTCTTGTATCGCGACACTGCTGCTCGCGTTGGTCGGGATCCAATGACTGTAAGCAGAATATGGAATCGGTGGGTTCAGGAGGGTAATACGGAACGCCGTGTTGGATCCCAACGGCCTCGTATCACTAGCAGTCGAGATGACAGGCATGTTATCCGCATGGCTGTAACGGATCGTGCAGCCACGTCTCGATCCCCGAGTCAACAGATGAGGACGTTTGCAAGACAACAACCATCTGCACGAACAATTCGACGACGTTTGCTGCAGCATGGACTATCAGCTCGGAGACCATGGCTGCGGTTACCCTTGACGCTGCATCACAGACAGGAGCGCCTGCGATGGTGTACTCAACGCCGAACCTGGGTGCACGAATGGCAAAACGTCATTTTTTCGGATGAATCCAGGTTCTGTTTACAGCATCATGATGGTCTCATCCGTGATTGGCAACATCGTGGTGAACACACATTGGAAGCGTGTATTCGTCATCGCCATACTGGCGTATCATCCGGCGTAATGGTATGGGGTGCCATTGGTTACACGCCTCGATCAACTCATGTTCGCATTGACGGCACTTTGAACAGTGGACGTTACATTTCAGATGTGTTACGACCCGTGGCTCTACCCTTCATTCGATCCCTGTGAAACCCTACATTTCAGCAGGATAATGCACGACCGCATGTTGCAGGTCCTGTACGGGCCTTTCTGGATACAGAAAATGTTCGACTGCTGCCCTGGTCAGCACATTCTCCTGATCTCTCACCAATTGAAAACGTCTGGTCGATGGTAGCAAAGCAACTGGCTCGTCACAATACGCTAGTCACTGCTCTTGATGAACTGTGGTATCGTGTTGAAGCTGCATGGGTAGCTGTACCTGTACACGCCATCCAAGCTCTATTTGACCCAATGCCCAGGCGTATCAAGGCCGTTATTACGACCAGAGGTGGTTGTTCTGGGTACTGATTTCTCAGGATCTATGCACCCAAATTGCGTGAAAATGTAGTCACATGTCAGTTCTAGTATAATATATTTGTCCAATGAATACCCGTTTATACTCTGCATTTCTTCTTGGTGTAGCAAATTTAATGGCCAGTAGTGTACCATAGTAGTTGTTGAAGCAAACGCAGTAAAACATTTTCTATTGGTTAGAAGTAAGGTGATTTATTTCTCTGACTTATTCTTACAGCAAAATTCCGCGTTAGTTAAATT